>NW_004443942.1:7033746-7062658 GCF_000243295.1 Trichechus manatus latirostris
TGAGACTGGAGGAACCTTGGAAAGCATGGCCCCTGGATTTTCTATCAGCCCAGAACTAAAAACAATTTCCGAGGCCAACTTTTCAGACAGGGATTGGACTGGACTGTGGGACATAAAGTGATACTCATGAGGAGTGTGCCTCTTAGCTCAAGTAGATACAAAAGACTAAATGGGCAGCTTCTGTTCAGAGGTGAGATGTGAAGGCAGAGAGGGTTAGGAGCTGGTTGAATGGACATGGGGAATCAGGGGTGGAAAGAGGAGTGTGCTGTCACAGTATGGGGAGATCAAGTAGAGTCACATAACAATGTATGTATAAACTTTTTGTATGGAAAAAAAATAAATGAAAGAAAAATTAGAAATCATACGCTCTTTCAGGGATTATAGGCTCATCTCAGTCTCTGAATTTGAATTAATATGATGCTAGACTGTCAGTGCATCCAGGGATCGGGCAGAAGAAATTGATCTGGAGGAAGATCACATTATGCAGGGTCTCAGATTAATCCTACAAACAATTTTGCCAGCATAGTGTGCAAAGAACACAATAATAATAATAAAGAAATAGGTAATCTAATTCTGCTTCCAACTAAAGTATCAGACCTACATTCCCACTGAGAACAAGTATAAAAGTTTGGTAAAATACACAAAATAGCTATTTGGAGACATTTTACAGTGGGCAGAACATGCCATTATTAATGACAAAAATCAGGATTTGAACCTAGTTCTTCCGAAACTCAAATCCAATAAGTACTATTAAAAATCTTTTTACTTAAAAGAAAACATATATATTGTAAAGTACACAGATCATAAGATTATAGCTTAATGAATTTTCATACATTTAACATACCTGTGTGATCAGCATCCAGATTAAGAAATAGAATGTTACCAGCACCCCCGAGTCTCCCCTCCTGCTCCCTTGCAGTCATATCCTCCAAGAGTAACCATCTTCCTGTCTTTCAGTACTCATATGTTTCAGTTTTGATCTGTTTTTGAACTTTGCATAAAGAGAATCATAGCGTATGTACCTTTGTGTCTGGCTTCCTTCATTCAACATTGTGTTTTTTAAGAATCATCCACATTATTACAAGTGATTGTAGTTCATTTTCTTTGCTCTGTAGTCTTCAGTTTTGTGAGTATGCCACAGTTTGTTTATTCATTCTACTGTTGATGGGTTTTAGAGTAATTTCCTTTTTAGGATATTACAAATAGAATAAATATGAACTTTTTTTTAAATGTATCAATGAATGTCGTTAAGCTCCCCACTGCGCTCCTGTTTTACTGTGTGATTTGGGAGAAAGAATATTGTTAATCACATTGGTTGAGAAATATGATATTGCAGCTTAATGTCTAGATGTGGCATAATCTCATTCATTTGTGAAAATGAATTTAAAATTTTCATATCCAAAATCAAAGATGTTGGAAATAGTTTCCATCAAAACGATAAGGAAGTTCCTATTGATAGGGTCTTTTTCTACTGTTTCTCAGTTTTATAAAGAATATCCACACTTCTTTGATTCATGATTAGATATAAGGTGAGTCTAATATGTGGAATGTCTGAGTTGCCTGAGCACAGGTATCTGGGCAAAATAATCCAGCATGATAGTGTCATTTAATAGTGTCATTAAGTAATTTAGATTGAATGCCAATATGGTTCACTTTATATGAATATTTTTTATAAATAACCATTTCTCTTATGAAACTTTCCATGTGGGGCAAAGTTTGTTCCTATTTGTTTATTACTATATTTCTTTTTTTGAAAGGTAAAGAAAAAAATACCATTTTCTCGAAAGAATCATTCAAACTTACAGAGACTCAACAAGAAGAGAAAACAGAGAGGAGAGACTGCAAACAGTTATTTCTGGAAGTTGATGGTCAACTAATAGAAGAGGCACAGAATGCACAACAACCAAATGTAAGAGATAAACTTTAAATGCGATATGTTAAGGTGAAATGTAATACTAGTGTGTACTAGTTTCATTATTTTTGCCATGAACGGGTTATTAATATAATGATTTTTTAAATTTTTTACTGAAAACTAACTATAACTGAAATAGGAAAGAAAACCCTGGTTTAAAAATAGTAATTAAACTTACGTCATTCAAGAACAACAAACTACATTCATTTTTAAATGAACATATTTTATTTAGTTATATAGTGAGTATATTATTTTCTATTTAGATATTTTCTTTATTGTGTATTTTAAAATACAGAGAACATGTGCATTGTCATTGAAAGCAATGAAAATAATCTATTATTAACTTATTGTTAATAATTTTTTTTTGTTCTGAAAGTTCAAAATTTAAGCATTTTAGGAGGAAAAAAAAAGCCCATCTCTTCATTTTGGGAAGTTACCCTGCTAATAAATGCCACTATAAGGATATGAGTTTCTTTCTAGAACCCTTTGATACCTGTAATTTCTAAAATGAGAATGATTTGGAAATATTACAACATTTTTATTTATAAAAGTAATGTATAGATTAGTAAGTCCTCTGTTGCCTAGAAGACATGTTTATAGTAGTCTGAAGATAACATTCTACAGGGAGATAGGACGTATGAATGAGTACATTTGAGAATAACCATTATAGAAAATAGCACCAAAAAAACCAAACCCATTGCCATCTACTCGATTCCGACTCATAGCGACCCTACAGCACAGAGTATTTTTTAATGTTCAGTATTAAGTGTTCTCATATAGATGTGCATTTAACATTATTTATAAAAGGTAAGGTAATGGTTTATTTTTCCTATATGTACAGATTGAACAGGAGTCATCACTGGACTTGATTTTAATAGAAGATCATGACTCATTAATAGAAAAGATGAGCAACTGGAATTTTCAAATCTTTGAACTTGTAGAAAAGATGGGAGAGAAATCAGGAAGGATTCTTAGTCAGGTGTGTTTAAAATCTCGTTTTTAATTATGATTTTTTTTTTAATAAAAAGAGCATATCTGGAAAATGTACTATATTGGTTTAGGCACTAATTCAACATTGTTCATTGAATTATTTATTTTTTCACAAAAAAATTTTCATTAGAAATTTGACTCAAAGCTCTCCCTCATGGGTTCTGAATAACAGCTTGAGATTAACCTTCCCAAAATATCACTCTCATTAGTTCCTCTAATACTTACTTATGAAGTGCAAGAACATAAGGATAAATAATGTAGAGGGCATATAAGTTTATCTCACCAAAGTCTTTAGAGACAAAATTTATTATATGTATCTGACTTCTTTTAACACCTAGGACTAGAATAAAATAGAATTCACATGCCATTCAGTAAATCACTAAAGAGGAAAATTTAAAAATTGGGGCATGATGTTGCAGTCTTTCTTTGGCTTTTAAGTGCTTTAAGGATGATGTCTCCCTTTTCCATTTTTTTTTGGAAATAATTCATTGTAGGGAGTTTTTAATGAATTAACTTAAAGAAACATACATGGTTGACATTCCTAAATGTAAATCACAAAACATACTCAGCTATAAATAGAAATTCTGATTTTTAAAGTGAACTTTATTTTAATTGATATTTAGGTTATGTATACCTTATTTCAAGACACTGGCTTATTGGAAATATTTAAAATTCCCACTCAACAATTCATGAACTATTTTCATGCATTAGAAAATGGCTATCGAGACATTCCTTGTAAGTATTAACATATCTTATTAAGTTCAAGTAATACTTGTTTTGAAATTATTATTTTTCCCTTCAGATAGTCCCTTAAACACTTTTTTAATTACATGTTTGGGAAACCTAAAGATTTAAAAAGAAAATTTGTATTCCACTACCTTTGGTTAACTGACTGTTGTTAACATTTTGGTATATATATCCTCCAAGACTGTTTTCTTATATAAATTGATTTATTATAGTAGGTCATAATATTGATACCTACTTATAATCTGTTCTTTTCACTTAAATGTTATATAGTATACATCTTTACATGTCAATAATTATTGATCGAAGTATAGTATCTTTTTAAATATTTGGTAATATTAAATAAGCCAAGAGTTTCAGAAAATTCTTGACTTTAAAATGTTTTAAATTTACCTTGGAATTTCTGTTTTTAACTCTGTTCTGATTTATGGGATAATTTTTAATGGCTGTTTGATTTTATGGTAGAATATGATTTGAATTTCATGTTAGGAAAAGATACAGCTTTCTCTTTATGTAAAGACATTCCATAGTTCCCATATGGATACATTCTTTGTTTGGGAAATCAATTACATACACAGAGCAAATTATTCTTAAATTGGCATAACTCATTAATAATGATGTTTAATAATTTAAGATGATGTACTTATTAGAATTTCCACATACAGAGTATGCATTTTAAAAAGTGAAAGTGGTTGAATTTTATGAATGGAATAAAGTGATACTTTAAGATGGACTTCAAGAGAAAGAGTGAAAGGAAAGAGGTGGCTGGTAAGGGGTCTTTACCGGCAGCGCTAATAAGGGTATATTGTTTAACACAACAGGCTCTAGGCTAACTTTTCTCAACTTCAGCTTCCAAATTCATAAATGGGAATAACAATAGTACTGCCCCTTGGAAAGTGATAATATAAGTTAATCTGTGTAAAGCACATATCAGAATTCATGACACATAGTAAATGGTCAAAAAAGGTGTTGGTTATATTAATAACAAACTCCTAGTGGGTTGACACCATGTCATTTGTATAGCCTGAACACTTAGTATTGTGTCATCTGTTAATGCTTAATAGAAGGTACTCATTAAAGAGGTGTTGAGCTTTTATTGGATATCTGCTATAACTGTAATCATTAGATTCAAGTAGGTTATCTCATTTAATCTTTGCTGGAAAGGTTGTATCATCTACCTTTTATAGGTGAGAAATAAAAACTAAAAAGGATCTTTCCCAAGATCATAAACCTAGAAATAGCACAGCTGGATTTCAGTTCTGCATCTATCTGACTTCTAAAGTCTATATTCTTTATATTATGCCACAGGGCCTTTTCACATAGTGGTATTTGAATAAACCGGTGTTTCATTGATGACATACTATGTTTCAGACACCATACTGGGTGATTTCACAAACTATAGCATTTAATCCTTATAGCAACCCTAAGAAATAGGTATTTTTCATCCTCTTGGTTTTTTTGTTCGATTGTTTGGGGTTTTTCTGGTGACAGTGTAAGTATCTAGAATGTGTACGTCTTCTGTTTTGGGTGCAAATATGGGGCTCTATAATCCAGAAACTAGTTTCATGATATTTTTAAAAACTACAAAATAACAACCTATTTTCCAATGCTTTTCAATTAGCCCTAGTTACCCTGCCTTTTTCTTTGGCTTTTTTGCTATGTTTTTATAGTATATGTGTAAGTTTTTAAAATAAAACATTTTAACATATCAAGAGACTTTAAAAATAAAATAAGTGAAGCAAAATAGAATTGTGAGAAGTTATTTTAAGTTAAAAATTTTAGTTTTGATGATATAGTATGACTACAAAATTCTTGTACTTTTAAAATGTCTTATGTGAAATATAACAGAATGCTCATTTTTATAAAACATTTTGGTGACTTTAGATCACAATCGTATACATGCCACAGATGTCCTACATGCAGTTTGGTATCTGACAACACGGCCAATTCCTGGTTTTCCGCAGATTCACAATGATCATGGAACAGGAAATGAAGCAGGTACTTCCTTCCACAAATCTTTCATTTAATTATTTGATTAGAAATAATAAATGAAGCTGTCTTATTTTATTAATGCTGTTCTTTTAAGTTTTTTGTTAAGTAACCTTTGAGACATGTAAAGGGCTATGTAAGTTTTGATGTGTAATGATGACATGAAAACTTTGGAAATCTGGTACCTATCTTAAGAGCTAGAGTATAACCAAGACTGCTGACCTGTCATGTTTTCTTCTCTGTACAGTGTACTGTAGAGGAAGGAATCTAAAGGCTAACAACAATAGGATGGTAAAACAAGTTGATTATAGGTCTTCTCACCTATTCCTAACTATATCCCTCAGGAGTGTCCCCCTTCATCAAGGTGTTCAGAAATACATTGCAACATTCATTCCTGGAGAGTGAAACACCACTTGGGTCCACTAGCTAGAGTAGGAGTTGATGGAATTTAGGTGACAAATGGACTTTTGGCCTGGGTTCCTCTCACAGTGTTAGTTCCCTGGACCCATCCATTTTCTGAGTGCATAGTTAGAGTAAACATACTAACTGTTCATTAACTATGAGGCAGTGAATTTTATGTGTTATCCAGAGCAAGAAAAGTCTATAAAGCAGTTTCAGGTTGTTGTTCAAGCTGCTCTTCCACTTGGCCATATAAGTCCCAATAGATCAAGCAGTGCTCAAAGTATCTTTGGCAGATAGTGATCCCCTGGGCAGCCCCTGGAAGATCTTTACAAGGGAATCACAGTGTAAATCCTTAGGGTTTTGAGGTAAAACAAAGCCTCCTTCCTCAAATAAGTATTCTCTTTTTTGTGAAACAGGTGCTAGATTGTTATTGGGCTCTGGTAGATTTTGAATACTTGACCATGGGCACTATGTTACCTCTTGTCTTGCCCATGATGAATTTTCTAAACAGCCAGTCTGTAAAGTTGGCATGGACAGCAGCACTCAGCCATCAAGGGGCCTCATTGCTAATGTGTAGAAATAAATTGATTTTTGCATATTGGTCTTGTACCCTGTAACCTTGATGAATTTATTTACTAGTTCTAATAGACTTTTAGTGGATGTCTTGGGATTTTCTATATACAAGATTATGTCGTCTGCAAATAGAAGATAGTTTTACTTCCCCTTTCTGATCTGGATGCCTTTTACTGAGGTCCTTTTAGTTAACCACTGCACCACCAGGGCTTCTCTAAATTAAGTAGCTAATTAAAAGAATCACCGTGTTCTGAAAGAAAGCAAATAAACTGGATGGTTTTATATTTATATAAATAAATAGGTTTAATTGAATATGTCCTTGTTAGCTATATTCTTTTTCACACTACTAATTTCACACTACTAATTTTTCACACTACTAATACTAAACATATACAAACTAATGTATTACGATCCTACTATGGTAAGTCTAGGAAAACTTGGTGGCATAGTGGTTAAGAGTTTGGCTGCTAACCAAAAGGTTAACAGTTCAAATCCACCAGGCACTCCTTGGAAACCCTATGGGGCAGTTCTACTCTGTCCTATAGGGTTGCTATGAGTTAGAATCGACTCAACAGCAATGGGTTTGGTTTTTTTTCTTTTTTTATGACAAGTCTAATTATTGACTTTAAAAGGATACCTTTTGCTACTTTTGATTTTTTTTATATTTTTGAAATTCTAGGGCAAATCCAGAATACATATAGCATAGAAAAAAACTGAACGTATTGGCTCTGATATTAATAACTAAAGTCTTCTTATTAGAAATTTGAATGTTCAAATATGTCCTTATCCATACGTTTAAGTATGGATTTTTTAAAATTTATTTTTAAAATAGCTGTAGTAGGGTGATTCTAAAACTCAGTTTAGGTTCAAAATATAATTTAAACAGTATGAAGATAATGAGTTATCTTTATAATTATCACTTGTGTGCACTAAAGCCATTATGTTAAAAAAAATTCTTGGGATGACAAATATTGAGTTAGTTAAATTATGATACAAAAATCATTTTGGACTGTGACAAACCAAGGTCATTATTCCTAAGTTCCACTGGTGAACACAACCAATGGAATTTTGTATCCCCCTAATCTTGTGGTTTTGTTTGCTGTTTACTCTAAATAGAATTCCTTTTTTCTTTTTTATACTTTCTTGAGATCCCTTCAGCAATAATAATAAATAGTGACCATTTAAATAGATAAAGCCACTGAAATACAAAAAAGGAAGAAATCAATTATAAGGTAGGGAGACACCAAAAGCACACTGAAATACGGTGTTGTTTCTAAAGAGAAAATAAAAATAGAGTTATATTGACTGATATATTCCTCAGGTTTCCATGCCTATTCATTATGTTATAAGGGAATTCAGGGAAGAAAAAGAAAGAAGGGTTGTAGTCGCAGTTACAAATGAAATATAATCTGTCTGAGAGAGATTTGAAAAGCATCTATATTAAGAAGCTTAGTTTGGTAATATATTAAATTCCTAAAACTCTGTACTGTTTTTATCAAATTTTATTATCTTTTCCTGTCACTTCCTATACCCTGGCCATTATATCTAGCCCTTAAATAACAAATATTTGAAAATAACGATTTTTTGTTTTTTGCGTTGTTCTGTTTTGTTGTGTTTTGTATTTAGCCTGAGTAATACAGCATCAAGCTGGCATGAGAATCCTATCATGCCCTGTAAAGGGTCATACTTAACACTGTTCCTCTCTATTAGCATCTATGCTGAAAATAATAATACTGTTTTAAGTGCATGCTTCTAAATAGGGTCTATTTCTTATGTAGGTCAAAAAATTCGTAATCATACTAACTATGGGCAGCCCCCTCCTTAACATAATTGTGGGGAAGTTATGTGTTAATGCTATTTATTTTGCTATTTATTGTTCCTCAGATTCTGATGGGAGAATTAACCCTGGACGAATTGCTTACATTTCTTCAAAGAGCTGCTCTATTCCGGATGAGAGCTATGGCTGCCTGTCTTCAAACATTCCTGCATTGGAATTGATGGCTCTATACGTGGCAGCTGCCATGCATGATTACGATCACCCAGGGCGAACAAATGCATTTCTAGTGGCTACAAATGCCCCTCAGGTAGGAAGTACTTTTTCAGAAAGTTTACACATTAATTCTGAAATTTTACAATCATGCTGTATATCTCTTTGTAAATCATTCAACTGAATCATATGGCTATTTCATCTATAACCCAAACCAGTTGCCATTGTGTTGATTCTGACTCATGGTGACCCCATGTGTGTCATAGTAGAACTGTGCTCCATAGGGTTTTCAATGGCAGACTTTTCAGAAGTAGATCACCAGGCCTTTCTTCTCAGGCGCCTCTGGGTGGACTCAAACTGCCAACCTTTTGGTTAACAGCTGAACGTATTAACTATTTGCACCACCAGGGACTCCTTCTAAGACCTTACATTGTAGTCAACTGGATAATAACACATGGTATTGGCATGATGTGTGATAGGGAATCAGGAAAACCATCACCTTCTTCAACTAGAAAATAAATCATAAACTAGTAACTCACAGCTTTGTGACATTCTGGGGTGCATGCTGTCTATATTTTTGCCTTTCATCAAATTTATGAAACTCTTTGACTAGATCTAAGACTCTTCCTATGTATGGCTGAAAGCTATAATGGTTGAGGAGGTTTTTGTTGTTGTTGTCCTCTTTTTTCCCTAAGACATGCCTTAATACTCAGACCCTAAACCTCTTAGCTCTGAATGTATTAGTGTATATGAAAATTCTTCTAGTATTATTTTTGTATCCAGTATAGTTGATAAGGTGCTAAATTCCTTTAGAGTCACAATTTGCATAAAGAGGTGGAAGTACCCAACAAACAGATACTGTAATAGGTTTTTAAACATCAGAACTTGGAACTAAAAACATGGTTTTAGGTAGAATTCATTGCGGTTGTGGGTGTTTAGGCTGATGATTCCTGAAATGTCATCTTTGTGTTTCCAGCCTCATGCCTTAAAAAGGGAAGGTATTCAGTAATTGTTTGCTGAATTGATCTGAATTCTTTCACTTTCACTCTATGTCTAAACCTCAGTTTTGATTCTTTCATCTTCTATAGCCGTTTTCTGTGTTGCTTTCTCATTTCTGTTTCATACTCTCTGACTTTTAAAAATGTAGTACTCTACCCAGAACAAGAGTAGGATTCACTGTGTGTGTGACTCTGTGTGTGTGTGTGTGTGTGTGTGTGTGTGTGTGTGAATAGGTTAAAAGGGCTACGTGATTTATTTTCTCCAATGAGAGCTTATCTGTTAATAGCTCATGATTTCCACTGGTAACATTGATATATTTCAATATAGTTAATATTTACCCATTTTGCAAGAATTTCTTTGAGAGAAACTATAAATGTTATTTCTAACTTCTCATTGTTAAGAATTGTTAATAGATGAAGCAATGGGGAGTGCTGGAATGGAAATGAGATTGATTACAGAGTTTAGCTATGAAAAAATATAGCCTCTTACCTAGTCTCCTTACTTTACTCCCTGCGCTAATTCTTTTTCTTTATTCCTCTTTAGGCAGTTTTGTACAATGATAGATCTGTTCTTGAAAATCATCATGCTGCATCAGCTTGGAATCTCTACCTTTCTCGCCCAGAGTACAACTTTCTTCTTAATCTTGATCATGTGGAATTCAAGCGCTTTCGTTTCTTAGTCATTGAAACAATCCTTGCCACAGATCTTAAAAAGCATTTTGATTTCCTTGCTGAATTCAATGCCAAGGTTTGTTCTACAAATTAATGCCTGATTTTAAAAATACAAATCATTACTGTTAGTGTTACTGATAAAAGGTGTTTTTTAATGTGAAGTTAGAATTAATACTATTCATGAAGTCACTGTGTCTGATATTAAGAATATATTTGCCTATTTTTTTAAGATAAAACATTTTTTACTATTATGGTAACATGTCCTAAAATACTATTTCTTGTTATATTTCCTTTCTGACACATAGATTTATATTGTGATTTTCTTTCACATAATCACAAACTAATGAATTATGGCAAAAGCTTTCATGGGCCAATTTCAGAAAGTTGTGCACAGTGCCAAGTAAGGCATTATGTGGAATTAAAGATGTGTTTCTAGAAGCCAGTTATGCCTACCTCCCCACAACTGTTAATCTTCTTTATATTAGTGATTCTTAACTGACTGGTGTTAGGGAGGAAAATTACTCTACCTTCTTCCATGTGAGAATAATACATTCATTCAGAAACTACTGGGATTGCCCACTTGTGCAGTCATTGTGCTAAGGAAAATGAGGAGAGAAAAGTAAAAGCCCCTTTCGTCAAAGAACTCACATTCACTAGGGAATCTAGATTCACTGTCCTAGTATGATAGTAGTACTAATGGAAATATGTTCTATCCCTCAGACATTTGGGGTGAAAAAAAGTTGAGAACCACTGCTTTAGATTCCTGAGGGAGAGATTCCCCTCTTTTGTCAGCAGGGAGCTGCTGTTTTCTTGATGACTTCAGTGACCTAAAAGAAGCTGTACCTTCAGGGTTGAGGAACTGGTAACAAAGAAGGGGTACTAGATTAACCCTGGGAAAGGAAACCCCCATATATACTGCTGTTGTGATATTAATAAAATACTTTAAAAAATCACCAAGAAAGCAGTGTTCCTTGAAAGTTATTTCATAGTTCTATTAACTTTTATTTTCATTTTAATAATAAAAATTCATAAGTGTTTAAGTCAGAGTAATAGAAGTTTTTACCGGTGAAAGAATATCTAACCCAATAGTTTTGAATCTGTGTTCCTAAGAGACTTCTGTTCTGTAGTCCCTCAAGAAAATGCCACTTGAGTGGGGCTCTAGATGTCCTACCCAGTTTCAACCAAAAGAGCTCTCCTTTTAATTATTTTCTGTGTTAGTATTCCATATAAATCTTCCTCTGACAAAAAGATGTAAAGAAATCAACCATCATAGTAAAGTTCAAAAGCCACTGATCTGACCTATTCTCTTTATTTTTTACAAGTGGCCATCTGAGTTCTTAAAAGGCATAGTAATTTGCCTAAATAATAATGATAATTATCATTTATTTAAATAATGTTACAATTTATTTACTCTGAATTAGACATTTTTTACTTACTAATCCTTATGACAATACCACTAGATTGGTATTACTTTTTCCTATCTTATACATGAAGAAAGTAAGACTCAAAGAAGTTAAGTAATTTTTTCAGTGTTCCACAGTGAATTATTAAATCAGGCTAAGTCAAGATTTAAAACTAGAGAGATCAGCCTCTAAGGCATGTGTTCTTTCAACTATATCATGGTTATCTTTCACAGCTAGCGTCAAGTTCTCATTAGCTTTTTATGTGTTTTTTTTTTTTTTTGAGGTAGAACTATATAGCTACAATTCTCACGATTTATTGATATTATACATACATATGCATATTACATATTATATATATGTATATATAAAATGATTTTCTGTGGTAATCATAATATTGAAACCCATGGTTTGTTACATGTTTTTAGAGGGCTCTGCTTCCACTGAAACAAAATTACAGTGACACTTCAAATGGGAAATTTAATCAGAATGATAGTGGTCCATATTATGGACTGATTTAAAGAAGCATTTACTGAAATTTCTTCCTATACTTTGGACAGGAAACAGTCTTAAGATAATTTGGTGAAATATTTCTGTACCTCAGTACCTAAAATAATTCTTTTTCCAAAATAGGCCAATGATGTAAATAGTAATGGTATAGAATGGAGTAATGAAAATGATCGCCTCTTAGTGTGCCAGGTATGCATGAAACTAGCAGATATAAACGGCCCTGCAAAAGTTCGGAACTTGCATTTGAAATGGACAGAAGGCATTGTGAATGAATTTTATGAGCAGGTAAGTTGAAATATTAGATTGTTGAGATTTTTAAGAGCTGCCACATAAAGACTACTCTCTGAGATATGAATAGCTACATTAAGTGCTTGAGATCTGAGCTGCTTTGGCCAAAAGGAGTTAGTAAGTCTTATATTTGCTCAGGTTCTTAATATTTCCCAGCTTTGCTTGCCTTTGCTGCAAAAATTTAAAACAACAACAACAATTAGAAAATAGCTTATTGCCCATCTGGAGTGGGTTGAATGAACTGTTGTGTCTAGAGGTGAGGAGAGATTACATCATATCTCTTTCAACTCTGAGAGTCTGTAACCTAGAATAATTTATTTCCAGATGAAGTAGTTTTTAAGTGATTTAGAATCAGAATATATTTAAATAATATCAACCCATTTTCAATTTCTGATATAGAAAGACTAACTGCCGTAGAAACATTAACTGGACAGAAGTCCTGGTAAAAATTAAGAAATAAATTAGAGGGCTGGAAATGGGGACAGAGTAGATGTTTAGTGGTTTTCAAGGATTCCAAGATATAAACATGCTCTTTTCTTCTCCCAAATTAAAAAAAAATCCTGGCATTTAAAAAATCTTACCACTTTGCATTATCCGTACCATTTTTTCTCTAGCTTTAAGGCTCACTACAATGTAAAGTATACTGATTTCCCCACAAGCCTAATATTTTGTTAACTCCAAAATATCAAATACTCCTTCTTGACTTTGGAATTGCATTCCTTGTTGGCCTTAGTAACCAGGAAAGATCAAGATGTCTACCAAGTGAGGCCCTTGTGATAGGGCTTTTTTATCATGAGTTGCTACTCCAGTAAGAGTCAGTAAATTGAGCCTATATAACCATGTCTCTAACCTGTTATATCTTGTCACTCTCAGATTGTATTGAATGACCAGTAAATGTGTAGTATCTTTCATCCACCTTAGCTAAACATCCCAATACAATAATGTAAAGTTATAAAATACCATACTGTGTAATCATGGAAATACAAGTTTCTCAAGGTTATTAATATCATTTTCTGATATATTTGAACTAAATTATATGGAATTTGGTATAATAAATGGTTATAAACATTTGCCAATCTGTAGATTGCAATAAGCGGTTTTCATATTCCCATCCTCATTCTTAATAATAATTTAAACCCGCCTCAGAGATCTCCAGTAGACCTTGTGTTCACAAAAGAGGAATTTTATGCTAAGGAAAATGCCATCTTTGTATTGTCTGTACAAACAGAAGTAATAAAAAAGTAATATTATATCCTCTCTTATAAAAAAGTCACTAATTCGGTAATATCACATTATAAAAGTTCATGTGGACCTAATTTATAATTATTTCAAAAGCATATATAGAATACATAGCAATCAAACTTAGAAGTCATGCCTTAGTTTGAATAATGGCTCCCCTCTTCCTTACTAACACTATGGCCTTGGGTAGGTTACTTAACCTCTCTGTGCCTCAGTTTCCTCATTGATAAAATAGGATTAAATGAACTGATACATGTAAAGTGCTTAGACTAGTTCCTACACATATGTGCTCAATAAATGTAGCTATTATAATTCCAGAGCTACCACTAAAAACAATATATTAGACAGTTTCGCTTAATCTAAGTTTGATTATTCATTTGTCAAAGGAGGATAATGTCATCTGACACCCTACCACACAGAGTTGTCATGAAAGTTAAATGTGCTAGTGTATATGAAAGTCCTAGCCATTACTCATGAGAACTAGTAAACTTCCTTCAGATATGGATGCAAAATTCTAACCTTGCCCAACTTTTTTTTTTTTTAAATTATCCAAATAGATATCTTTATGCTTCTATAGCCCTTTAAGCATCATGGGCTTAGGAAATCCAAACTCCTGGGATACCTATGAAATTACAAAGAGTCCTATGGATAAACTCAACTATTTTTTGAAAAAACAATAATCAATTTTCTTCCTTATAAAAGATAAAATCATAGAAGATTTTAAATCACTGGGACAGTTTCTGGTTGTTCCCTCAGGACCATGTTGGTTCATCACAGATAGACCTTGCTTCCCTGCAGAATTAGTGCATTGTGGGGAGTATTCATCCCCAGCCAGTTCAGACACTAGGAACTAAAATGTTAATAGTACCATTTGGGGAATGCTCAGCACTGTTCTAAACATTTCATGTACTATTGCTTTTCACCCTCATAGCAACCTTATGAGGTAGATTATTATTATTCACATTTTACACATGAAGAAATTGAACAAAGCGCTTGCCCAACAACACAGGCAGTAAGTGACAAAAGCAGGTTTTGAAACTACCTCAAATTGATCTCAAATTGTGTTCTCCAGAACCCTAGAGCCCACAGTGAGAGCGTATCAGAAGGCAGGCAGTTGGGGCTCTGGGACTAGAATCCTCATTTAAACCACAGGAGCTCTACTTCTGTCTGTTTTAAATATTGGGTCTTCTGATTTATGTTCATTACGTTAAAGGGTTCTGCTGTTAAAAAGAGGAGGGATGATTTGAAAAGCACTTGCAAAATTCAACTCTGGACATTTCAGGTACAGCTAGAACAACAAAAATGTTTGCATTATACTATCTTCCCCCAGGAGTAAGAGAATTTATATTTTATATTACAGAATTTTGCAGGTTGAGATGGAAAAGAATGTGAGACTAGTCTTGTTTAGGGTTTTTCAAACGGGAAATTATTACAGTTGAAGGGATAGACTAATTAGATTCATCGATGCTTCTTTGTAAAAATTACTTTGATGTAGACTATGCTGATTTAAACACCTCAAGATAATTTTAACAGCAAAGCTCAGTGGTTGTGCTTTCAACAGTTAAAAATTTGCTGTTCTTTTAAAAATGATCAGGGAGATGAAGAAGCGAATCTTGGTCTGCCTATCAGTCCCTTCATGGATCGTTCCTCTCCTCAACTAGCAAAACTCCAAGAATCTTTTATCACCCACATAGTGGGGCCCCTGTGTAACTCCTATGATGCTGCTGGTTTACTACCTGGCGAGTGGATTGAAGCGGAAGAGGACGATGATATTGAAAGTGGTGATGAGGAAGAAGATGGTGAAGAATTAGATACAGATGATGAAGAAATGGAAGACACTCTAAATTCTAGTAAGAATACAGGGATACTATGATTTCTTTAGTGTTATTAACTGCAAATGTCCATTTAATTTGGATTTCGATCTTTGTTTCTAAGATGCAGATTCAGTAGTCATATTTTGAGTAGTTACTAAGTGTTCATATTCAGTAGTCACATTTTGAATAACTATTGGGTACCATGCTAATGCTGTCACACAACAAGCATTTTTATTACATCTCACTTAAAGTAGCATCTCTGAGGTACTCTCCTCGAATCAGTACTCTTCAGCTTACCTATACATAAGATTGTCACCACATCTGAACATACGTGAGATGGGTGGGTCCTAGTACTAATCCTCCTTCATCTCACCCTCTCCACATCATGAGTCCTTCACCCCTGCCAGGCAGCTGAGGAGCACAACTTCCAAAACATCTTGCTAATGTGCTCTTTACACAGATTTGGAAAATGGACCAAAACATTAGTGGCGGGGCGGGGAGGAGACATATATTCCATGGCTCTAAGGGGAGAACCAAGTTCTGTAGTATTATGAATTACCAAACCGTAAGGACATATTTTTCTATATGAGGAATGAGTTCAGATGGAAAATGAAAAAGAAACATTTATTGCCTTTGTAATTGTGTATACAATCAGTTATTTGTGCTTTATTTTAAAGTAAGATTTAAATTGTATCTAGCTAATTTTTTGTTTGTTTCCCAAGCATGCTATAAATCAGAACAGATCTGAGGACTATAGAGAACCTCCCATCCAAACACTTTGTACCCAAGATTAGCATAGCAAACAGTAATTTATGCCATTACCATCTGAGTATCTTAACTTGGAAAGGTTGACTGGCTTTTAAAAATTACTTATACTTAACCAAAATTTTGGTAAGTGTGTCTAATTTAATGCATTAAAAATCCTAAAAAGGCTAGTTTTAAACTTTGAATTCTTATCATTCATCATTTGACATTTCAGCACCATCCTCCCCTCCCCTCTACTCCCACTTAGAATTACCTAAACCCCTTCTCTGTTTTACTTTTATCCATAATATTTAACACCATCTAACATACTCTTATTTTACTTCTTTATTTGTCTAGGTCTTCCCACTAGAATGTGAGCTCTACGAGGGCATGGGTTATATTTAACTTATTGTTTACTACTATAACCCCAGTGGTTAGATGAGTACCTGGAATATAATAGGCCCTCAGATATTTGTTGAATGGATGATTGAATCATATTGCCATGATTAGAATATATGTTTTAAATTTGACAGAACCACAAAGAAGGAAAGGCAGACGGCGAATCTTTTGTCAACTAATGCACCACCTCACCGAAAACCATAAGATATGGAAGGAAATCATAGAGGAAGAAGAAAAATGTAAAGCTGATGGGAATAAACTGCAGGTGGACAATTCTTCCTTACCTCAAGCAGATGATATTCAGGTCATTGAAGAAGCAGATGAAGAGGAAGAGCGACAGTTTGAATAAGAGGAGGCATGCTGAAGAAGACCCCAAGGGCTATGCCCAGTGTCAGAAGTCACTGCCTAGTTTTCACTGTGCAGACTTAAAAATGGACTCATTCCTATGTGGACAGGCCTTAATACTGTGAGAGGATCCTTGTTGTGCAGGCAGTTTTCCACTTCTATGCACTTTCGCCACATGAACTAGAAAATTATTCTTAGATCTTGGCTTGAGTTGACTCGTGTTACAGAGCCTTTAATGCCTTCTCTGGTATATAAATACTTTGTCATAATGCTGCTTTGCTGCATAGTGAGCTCTTATTTTTCATGCCCTGGTGGAGCATCGGTTAAGCACTCAGCTGCTAACTGAAAGGTTGGTGGTTTGAACCCACCAGCTGCTCCACTGGAGAAAGATGTGGCAGTCTGCTTCTGTAAAGATTACAGCTTTGGAAACCCTATGGGGCAGTTCTGTTCTGTCCTCTAGGGTTGCTGTGAGTCAGAATCGACTCAACAGCAATGGGTTTGGTTTTGGTTTTTTATTTTTCATGAAGGGTAGCTGTAACTAAAAAGAACTCAAGTGACTTACTCCAGTTTTCAAAGTGGTCAGAACTTTTTGCTTTCATGAATACAGGATTCATAGTATTTCCAAATGTGTCTTACATCTTTGAATGTTCTGAAACAAAGTCTGTGCCTATCTAAACAGGAATCCAGCGCTGCCTTTCTGTGGGATCTCTGCTTGATGCAATACTGTTCAGTGCTATCCAGTGCTCTTCTCCTAGCTAGGTTTATTCATGAAGGACTGAGTGACCTTAGTTATATTTAACAAAATCCAGGTGCATCAATTTCTGATACTTTTTACTGTTGTGTATTATCAAGTATGTGTGTTTTATTTCTGCTCAGCATATATTCAGGTTTGCCATGGACATCAAAAGTCTGAATTCCAGTCTTGTTGACTTTATGTTCCATGGTAGAATTTTAAAACTGTTTAGGTTTAACAGTGAAGGAATTTTATTCTTTAATCAAAACTGTTCTTTTTACTTTTTCTCAGGAGTAGTGTTTTTAAACATCTAGTTAAAATAAACACAGTATAGAATTGTCAGAAAAAAAAACTTTTTTCTTAATATTAATGTTAACCTCTTGTGAAATGAGCATCATTTTCTCTCTTCTTAGATAAATTCGAGACTAATTAAGCCAAGGGAAAAGGAGATATCTGTCTTTTGCAATAATGCAAAGCCAAATTAAACTACGCCTATCAAAGATAAAGAAAAAAAGAGATATAGTAAGCTCTAAAGCACACGTACACTGAATAAATAATAACATATGGCTATCTTTAGATCCATATCTTAGGTACCATGTGTTTAGTTACTGTAAAACTGACATTCACCTTTCTGTTAATTTCCTTCTGCCTCAAGACTGTATGACAGAAATGACTACAGGACTACTCAATATTTCTAGAGCCCAACTGCAAGTCTGATTTCTGAGATAAAGTAAATAGTGGGACTACTTATTTACTTTTTACTAAGTAAACAGTAAATCTAAGTATTTTAGTAAATCATTTCACACAAAAGCACATTATTAGATAACCACAATTATTAAGATTATTGCAAAGAAAATGGACCATATTTACAATGTTTGTAAATTTGTTACGGTGTGGATATGTACTCTAGTTGTAAAAAATGGTTGATATAATGAGTTGCCAAAATGACAGCAAGATGGTAGACTAATTTTTTCTATTGTTCATGGAGACCATATCAGCGTATACCGTTTTGGGATCCATTGCAGCTTTTATATATAGTGAAACCATTAATTTTCCAAAGTAACTTCTTTAAAGTAGACTCAGCAGGCAATTTCCTACCTACATAGAATAGTTGGCTTATCTGAAAAATATCAACTGAAGATCTATGGAAATGTTGGAATTTTTGATCCTACACAGTATCATAATATTTAATGAATCACTGAGTTTTATTTATTAGACACATTAAGTGTTGCATTCCTTCCTGCCACTTTTAACTAACATTGCCACATCATTTGTAAACTGATTCCACCATATATTACTGAGTAATAAAATTTTAACTGATAATTTATTGAGTTTGAACTTATAATGTATATATCCTATGCTTATATTTCTCTAGAGTACATTTTTGCATCCTGCATATTTTTCTATTGCTTCCTCTCCTGCCAAATACATGTAAGTGTACATATATAAATTCATACATGTGCATGCCTGCATGAGACTCAATCAAACTTCCATGCTAGATTTATTGAAATTTTGTATTAGAGATTCTTTAGTGTATATGTTCTCAAAAGAAGCATGTTTTCAATTTATTGAAAATACTACTACTAGGAAGTAATTTTTAAATAATTTAAAATTATTAAATTTTTAAAGCTAATTATTTAACACTTGCTAAATTACTGACATATATCAAAAGAGCTGGCCCAAAGAAACTGAAAAGTATCCTTGCTGAAACTTATTAATTCATAATTGTAAGAAATAAATGTAAGAGTATATTAAATATACATAGTGCTATTACATGGAATCTTACTTGAAAAATTGCCATAAACCATATCATAGATTCTATTTTGATTGCTACTGAATTAGAGTAATATTTTATTACAATAATTCTCACCATTAATCTGTTTTAAGTTACTGATCTTGGAAATAATCTTTTGGTGCTATAACATATCTATATGTCTACTGACATTTTTCTCCATAAAAAATATACTTTTCAAAGTTCTTTCATGATTTGAGGGCATTTTCCTGCTACTCCCATCACTTACTTTTCTGGTGCTACTGGCTTTCTCTACTCATTTTTACAAGATTTCTGGCATTGTTTAAGTAATCAGAAATTTCCTCTATCTCTCTAGATTGCATCATCTCACAAGAACAGACTTCATAAAAAAAGGGTTCCTTTATTATAGTTGAGAGGCTAATCTGAGCGACTAAAGAGTGTGTGAGGATTGGAGTGGTGGGTGGACCAGGGATGAGCAGCTTCTCAGAGGAAGGTGACTTTTAAGGTGAGTACTGAAAAATTAGAATTAACACAGAGATTACTGCTTGTAGAGAGGGAATAATGATACGTACAGAGGCCAGGAGAAGAGAAAGCTTCCCCACATGAGAGGAGCCAAAAGAAAATTAGGGTGGCTGGAACATAGAGTACAAGAAAAAGGAAGAGTAGAGTGAAACAGGCTAATAAAGGGCCTTGTAAAGCATGAGCTGTCATTTAAACTTCATCTGAAAGGAAATGAGAAACAACTGAAGAGTTTTAATCTGGGAGGGTGACATAATTAGGTTCACATTTTATAAGGATCTTTCAAATAGCATATTAGGTTGAACGGAAGAGCAAGACTGGACATACGGAGATCTTAGTGTCTAGACTAGGATATGTCATAGATCAACAGGGAAGTGAATAGAATTGAGAGAGACTGAAGATGCAAAATCAGTTGCCCTGGCAATTAACTAGACATAGTGTTAAGAGAAAGAAAAAAGAGGGTGACTCCCAGATCTCTGATTTGGGCAACTGTCATTGTCATTCACTGATACAGGTCATTCACTGAGGTAGGGGTAAAGTTTTGGTGTGGTGGAGGATAAGAAGATAATTTAGTTTGGAGCAAACTGAGGTTGAGGATCTTTTGAGACATCCAGCTATATTTAAATATGTACGCGTGTGGAGTTCAGAAGACAGATGTGTGCTGGAGGTATAGATTTGTTAGTAAACAGTCTACAGCGAACAATGAAAACCATAGGGTGGAGTCAGATTACACGTATTTTTTGAAAGAGTCATAAGAAAAGAGATTCTAGGTTAGAACTCTGAAAAAACCAAACTTTAAAGGCCAGGAAAAGGAGTCTTAAGAACAAGTGGCTATAGAGATAGAGGGAAAAGGAGGGTACAATGTGACAGAAGCCAAGGTAAGAAGTCTTTTAAGAAGGAAGAATAGTCAGGAATGTCAAATGTTGCCTGAAAGATGGAATAATATGAGGTCTGAATATGTTTCCATCGGTTTTAGCAACAAGGATGTCATGTTTCATTGGCAAGAGAAGTTTCAGTGGAATGATAAGACCAAAGCTGAATTATAATGAATTAAAAAGTGGGAAGACTCATCGAATTAAGTTTCTGGCACTACAGCAGATTAGATAAAGGACCTTGCCACTACAGAACGATGGGATACATTACTGGGCTTACAGAAATAAAAGAAATCTCCCTGAGTTAAATTCCAATAACGAAAGAACAGAAACCAGAGACGAGCTGTAAGTGCTAAACCACATCTAAACTCAAAGTTAATCAATGCTTAAACAGAAATCTGAGTTTAAGCCTTGGGCCTATCACAAGGTGAAGGAGCAGAATCTGAGAATTCTTAAGCCAACAACCTTGAAAGGAGCCAAAGAGATGCCAAGTCAGGACTTCATAAACTGCATTATCAAACAGTAAAATAACCATGTATGATATGTTTAAAGAAATAAAAAATGGAATGACATAAAATTGAGCAAGCAAAAAAAAAAAAAAAAAGAGCAAGCAATAAGAGATAATAAAAAATCCCTATGAAGGAATGGCTCTAAGACTGACAGCCAACTTCTCCTTACTAATAATGAAAGCCAAAAGACACTGCAACATTATCTTCTAAGTGATGAGAAAAAAATAACTTACAGTTAACCAGCATACTATCAAAAATGAGAGTAGTAAAATAAAGATAATTTTAGAAAAGTAAAAACTGTGTTTAATATCAACACACTTCATCAAACAGAATTTTGAAAGCAGTGCTTCTAAACTTTGCTTTAACATGCATTTGAATCATTGGGTGATCTGGTTAAAATGCAGATTGTGATTCAGTAGGTCTGTAGTGGGCCCCAAGATTCTGTATGTCTTAAAAGCTCCCAGGTGATACAGTGTTGATACTGTTGAATTATTGAGCACACTTTGAATAGCGAGATTCTAAAGTATATACTTCAGGAAGAAGGAAAATGATCCAAGAGGAAAAATTTGAGATAGAAGAGAGAAAGGTAAGCAAAGAGGTTAGTAAACAACTAGGTAAATCTAAATAATTATTAGCTATATGAATAGATATGATATTAGATAAAATGTTATTTTCTGGGGCTTAAAAATACATAAAAGAAAAATTCTAATTAAGAGCATGTAAATTAAGAGAGAGTAATTAGAACTAAAGTCTTTTGAGGGCCTAATATAGTTTAGGAAAGGGGTTAAGATATTGACTTTAGTTTTGTTAAATTATGTAGTATACTTAAATTTCAAAGGTAACTACTGAGAGTACTTTTTTTTTTTTTTAAGTTTATAACTTCCAAATCGGTAGAGGGGAAAAGAAAAGAAAGTGAAAATCAATTAATAAAAATGCAAGATATAAGAATCACAAAATAATAGGACAAATAGAAAAAAAAATGAAACAAGGTAGGAACGAGTTTTAAATGTATCAGTATCTACAATTAATGTAAATAGACTAGACTTGCCAGCCCAAACATAGTGACTATCAGATAGGATACAAAAACAAGTAATAACAGCCAATATTTATATAGCACTTACAATGTGCTACCACCACTCATCTGTCAGTTTGTCATACTGTGGTGGCCTGTGTTATGCTATGATGGTGGAAGCTATGCCAGTGGTATTTCAAATACTGGCAGGGTCACCCATGGTGGACAGGTTTGGGTGGAGTATCCAGACTAAGACAGACTAAGAAGAACAACCTGGTAATCTACTTCTTAAAAGAACTGGCCAGTGAAAACCTTATGAATAGGAGGGGAACACTGTCTGATATAGTAGGGGAACATCAGCCCCTCAGGTTGGAAGACACTCAAAAGACGACTGGGGAAGAGTTTCCTCCTCAAAGTAGAGTCAACTTTAATGACATGGATGGAGTAAAGCTTTCAGGACCTACATTTGCTGATGTGGCACGACTCTAAATGAGAAAAAAACAGCTGTAAACATCCATTAACAATCGGAATGTAGAATGTATGAAGTATGAATCTAGAAAAATTGGAAGTTGTCAAAAATGAAATGGAACGCATAAACATCAATATCCTAGGCATTAGTGAGCTGAAACAGACTGGTAACGGCCATTTTTAATCAGACACTCATATGGTCTACTTTGCCAGGAATGACAAATTGAAAGAGGAATGGCATCGCATTGTCAAAAAGAACATTTCAAGATCTCTTCTGAAATACAATGCTGTCAGTAATAGGATAATATCCATACGCCTACAAGGAAGACAAGTCAATACGACTACTATTGAAATTTACACACCAACCACTGATGCCAAAGACGACAAAACTAAAGATTTTTTTTACCAACTTCTGCAGTCTGAAATTGACCAAACATACAATCAAGATGCAATGATAATTACTGGTGACTGGAATGGGAAAGCTGGAAACAAAGAAGGATCAGGAGTTGGAAAATATGGCCTTGGTGAGAGAAAGGATGCTGAAGATCTCATAGAATTTTGCAAGATCAATGACTTATTCATTGCAGATATCTATTTTCAACAACATAAATGGTGACTATGCATGTGGACCTTGCCAGATGGAATACAGGAATCAAACTGTCTACATTTGTGGAAAGAGACAATGAAGAAGCTCAATATCATCAGTCAGAACAAGGCCAGGGGCCGACTGCAGAACAGACCATCAATTGCTCTTATGCAAGTTCAAGATGACGCTGAAGAAAATTAAAACAATTCTAAGAGAGCCAAAGTACTAACTTGAGTATATTCCACCTGAATTTAGAGACCATCTCAAAAACAGATTTGATGCATAGAATATTAATGATCAAAGACCAGATGAGTTGTGGGATGACATCAAAGATATCATACATGAAGAAAGCAAAAGATAATTAAAAAGCCAGGAAAGAAAGGAAAGACCAAAATCGATGTCAGAAGAAACTCAGACTGAAGAAATGATCACGTAAAAGAGCTGAACAGATTTCAAAAGGCAGCTCTAGAAGACAAAGCAAAGTATTATAATGAAATGTGCAAAGACTTGGAGTTAGAAAACCAAAAGGGAAGAACACGCTCGGCATTTCTCAAGCTGAAAGAACTGAAGAAAAAATTCAAGCCTCCAGTTGGAATACTGGAGGATTCTATGGGCAAAATACTGAATGACGCAGGAAGCATCAAAAGAGGATGGAAGGAATAAATAGGGTCACTGTACCAAAAAGGATCTGTCGATGTTCAGACATTTCAGGAGGTAGCATATGATTAAGAACCAATGGTACTGAAGGAAGAAGTCCAAACTGCACTGAAGACACTGATGAAAAACAGGGCTCCAGGAATCGAAGGAATACCAACTGAGATGTTTCAACAAATGGATAAAATGCTGGAAGTGCTCACTCGTCTATGCCAAGAAATTGGGAAGACAGCTACCTGGCCAACCGACTGGAAGAGATCCATAGTTGTGTCCATTCCAAAGAAAGGCAATCTAACAGAATGTGGAAATTATTGAGCAATATCATTAATATCATACACAGGTAAAATTCGGCTGAAAATCATTCAGAAATGGTTGCAGCAGTACATCGACAGGGAACTGCCAGAAATTCAGGCTGGATTCAGAAGAGGACATGAAATGCGGGATATCACTGCTGATGTCAGATGGATCCTAGTTGAAAGCAGAGAATATCAGAAAGATGTTTACCCGTATTTTATTTGACTATGCAAAGGCATTTGACTGTGTGGATCATAACAAATTATGGATAACACTGTGAAGAATGGGAACTCCAGAACACATAATTTTGTTCATGAGCAACCTGTACATAGACTAAAGAGGCAGTTGTTCAAACATAACAAGAGGATACTGCATGGTTTAAAATCAGAAAAGGTGCACGTCAGGGTTGTATCCTTTCACCATACTTATTCAATCTGTATGCTGACCAAATAATCTGAGAAACTGGACTGTATGAAGAAAAACACAGCAACAGAATTGGTGGAAGCCTTATTAACAACCTGTGATATCCAGATGACACAACCTTGCTTGCTGAAAGCGAAGAGGACTTGAAGCACTTACTGTTGAAGACCAAAGACTACAGCCTTCAGTATGGATTACTCCTCAACGTAAAAGAAACAAAAATCCTGACAACTGGACCAATAAGCAACATCATGATAAATGGAGAAAAGACTGAAGTTGTCAAGGATTCCCTTTTACTTGAATCCACAATCAAAACCCTTGGAAGCAGTAGTCAAGAAATCAAACAACATATTGCATTGGGCAAATCTGCTGCAAAAGACCTCTTTAAAGTGTTAAAAAGCAAAGAAGTCACTTTGAGGACTAAGGTGCACCTGACCCAAGCCATAGTATTTTTAATTGCCTCATATGCATGCGAAAGCTGGACAATGAATAAGAAGACCAAATAAGAATTGATGCCTCTGAATTTTGATGTTGGTGAAGAATATTGAATATATTATGGACTGCCAGAAGAACAAATCTGCTTTGGAAGAAGATCACAAAATGGAGGACAACCACACAATACTGGGAATCATGGCCTAGCCACATTGACACACATTTTTTGGGGACACAATTCAATCCATAATGTTCCACCCTTTGGCCCCCCAAAATTCATGTCCTTGCCACATGTAAAACACATTCACCCCATCATATCATCCCAAAAATCTTAAATCAACAATTAAACAAAAGTCTTAAGTCCAAATTCCATCCTGGGGTAAAACTCCTCTTCATTTGTGAAACTAGAATACAAGTTATTTTCTTCCAAGGTAGTGGGACAGACACAAGGTAGACATTTCCATTACACATGGGAAAAACTGGAAGGAAAGAAGGGATAATGGGCACCAAGCAGGTCAGCAGAACACATTATATTAGCTCTTAAGGCTTGAAAATAATCCTCTGTTCTCAGAGACCATTTAAGCAATAGACCTACCCTCCAGACTCTGGGTGTTGGCCACACTTTCTGGATTCTGGGTGGAGGCCCCTCGGCCTTGGGCTTCAGCTCTGCCTTCCAAGACCACTGGGAAAGCAACTCTGCTCCCTCAGATTTGGGCAGCCCCATTTTCCTAGTCAGAGCCTGGTGGCGCAGTGGTTAAGTGGCTGCTAACCAAAAGGTCGGCAGTTCGAATCCACCAGCCGCTTCTTGGAAACCTTATGGGGCAGTTCTACTCAGTTCTGTAGGGTCACTATGAGTTGGAATCAACTGGACGGCAATGATTATTCTCCCAGTCTGTCTGAGTGGCGACCCAACCCCCTCAGTCCTGGCAGGCCCCATTCTTCTGCCCTTTGGTCGTGGCAGCCCTGCTTCTCAGCTCTGGGCTGTGGATCCAGCCCCATCCCACTGGCACTCATGAAAGCCAACACCACATTCCAGAACCAAGTGTGTGAAGATCTGACTCTTTAAAACCTAGGAGGCCAAGGCCCCACCCTTTGAGACCCAGCAAGCCGTGGTTCCACCCTTTGAGACTCCAGAGGTTGTGGCCCTACCCTTTGAGATTGAGGCAGTTCTGCTTCCTGTGCTCCTTATCTCTTCAGCTTCTGCTTCCTGTTTCCTTGGGCTCTCGGTTCCTTGGGTCTCTTGGGCCAGCTGGCATCTACCCTACTCAGGCAAGTATTCCAAAGCTGTTTAGCTCTACCAATAAGTGTCTGGAGGCACCTCACTCTGCCCCGAAGCCTCCTGCCCGAAGGCACTCAGCTCTCTTGCTCCATGGGCTGGCAAGCCTAGCTCCACCGATAAGTGCCCAGAGACACCCCACTTCTCCAGGAAGCCTCCTACCTGAAGGCATTCAGCTCTCTTGCTCTATGGGTCAGCTCCTGCGCTGTCTTATGCCTGTCTCCTGGTTTTGCTGCCACCATTTCTCTGCTGCTGCTTTTTCCTGTCTGCACTGTCTCTAGTATTACAGCTTCCTCACTTCCTTCTGAGCGCTCACCAGATTTGTCTTTGATGTCCATAATTCCACCAACAGACTCTTAAGGCAATCTAGGGTTTAACTATTAGGCACTTTACAACTCTTGCAGCATCTACCCATTCACAGTTTCAAAACCACTTCCACACTGTTAGAGCAGCACCTCCACTCTCCTGGTACCAAATTCCATCTTAGTTATCTAGTACCGCTATAACAGAAATACCACAAGGAGATGACTTTAACAGAGAAATTTATTCTCTCACGGTTTAGGCCAGAAGTCCTAATTCAGGGTGCCAGCTCCAGGGGAAGGCTTTCTCTCCCTGTCGGCTTTGGGGGAAGGTCCTTGTCATCAATCTTCCACTGGGTCTAAGAGTTTCTCAGCACAGGGACCCCTGGGTCCAAAGGATGTGCTCCACTCCAGGCTCTTCATGCTTGGTGGTAATGAGGTCCGTCTCCTCTCTGCTCACTTCTCTCTTTTATATCTCAAAAGAGATTGACTCAAGATACAACCTAATCCTATAGAGTGCATCCTGCCTATTAACATAACTGCCTCTAATCCTGCCTCATTAACATCACTCGTAACCCACTGCTGTTGAGTCGATTCCAACTTTTAACAACCCTATAGGACACAGTAGAACTGCCCCATAGGGTTTCCAAGGAGTGCCGGTGGAGTCAAACTGCTGACCTTCTGGTTAGCAGCCAAACGCTTAACCATTGCACCACCAAGGCTCCATTAACATCACAGAGATTAGGATTTACAACACATAGGATAAATACATCAGTTCACAAAATGGAGGACAATCACACAATACTGGGAATCATGGCCTGGCCATGTGATACACGTTTTTGGGGATACACAATTAAATCCATAATAGTCCATTACATGGGCAATTTTCATGAACATTACATGGGCAGTTGTAAAAATGGTGTACTCTATCATCAGGTGTAGACTTTAATATATATTCATCAGACCTACATTACTGATTATATGGTATAGGTCTTCTATAGCCTCACATATTTTTTTGTCCATTTGACTGTAGAAAGAAGTGGTGCCAGGAAAAATGTCTGTGTCTATAAAGAATCAATAGTTGAGTCATTTTTATTCTAAAAACATTACTGTAATTTATTATCTACTGAACTCTTGTTATGGGGATGGATGCTCAGGAATCACAAGGACCCCATTTTATAGGATAAATGACAGAGTTCTTATGAAGACATAGCAGGGAACAAAGCACTGTCATGCTCTATGTTAAATATATAGGTATTTCTTCTGTCATCTGCCACCAAGCCTAAAATACTGCTGTAGTCCAAAATAATTTATTTGGGCTTTAGTTTCTTCTTTACACCTCTATTAAACTGGGCTGGCATCACACAGTCTATTAATGATCAGGAGGTAGCTGACATCTGGAAGTAAAGCCCCCCAAGGACATAGGAGCAAGAAGGAGTCAAGAAGGCATTGAGAGGTACCTAGGTACTAGACAAAAGCCTGGAAAGTCAGGCTCTATTTAGGGCACTTGTGGCTCTTCTTAGCATCTTAGGCAACACTTGTCGTTTGTACTTTTGTTTAGCTTGACCGAGAAATTCTACCTTAAAAGTCACAGAAGCTTGAAAAAAATTAGTTAATAATTGATACTGCTCTAGTCCAATTTTTAAAGGGCACATCTGTGCTCACTTGGAGTCCCTAGATGGTGCAAACAGTCAAGCACTCAACTACTAACCAAAAGGTTGGCAGATCAAACCCACTCAGAGGTGCCATGAAAGAAAGATCTGGTGATCTGCTTACAAAAGTTACAACCTTCAAAAGGTTCTACTCTGCAACACAGGATTGCCATAAGTCAAATTTCTCTCGATGGCAACTGGTTTGGCCTTTTTTCTAAATTTTATTGTACTTCAGGTGAAGGCTTACAGAACAAATAGTTTCTCATGAAACAGTAGTACACATATTGTTTTATGACTTTGGGTAACAACCCCACAACATGTAAACCCTCTAACTTCTCAACCTTTTTTTTTTTTTGGTGAAAATACACATAGCCAAAAATACACCATTTCAAAAATTTCTACATGCACAGTTCAGTGACATCGACTA
>NW_004443942.1:7069386-7094808 GCF_000243295.1 Trichechus manatus latirostris
AACAAACAAAAGCCCCGGGATCCCACCAGCATGGCAGCCTAGACCAGGCAGCGACTCCATACTCGAATGGAGCTCCACAGCCCCTCAGGAAGAAGCAAAGATGGCACATGGAACCAGGTATTTGAGTGAAAGGAGGGGGAGGTGGTGAGAGGTAAGGAAGAAATCAAAAGAAGTGGAAAAAAGCAACACCACTAGCCAACAAATGGCACTCAGAGAGCCAGCCCATTCGGGTGTGTGGAATCCAAGCAGCTGGTGTTTCCCGGTCAAGAGATTGTGGCCGCGGAATGCAGAGGAGGCCGAGTCGGGGTGAAGAAGGGTGGGGGGTGGGAAAGTGTATATCACAAATTACTGGTTGTTTTGTCTCCCGCCGGATGCTCCGTGACGCTGCTTTCTCGTACCCCGTTTGCTGGTCTCCGATAGGAGTCCAAGATGGCGGATCCATGCTGCGTTAGCTGGTAGGGGACTTCTGTATGAATCTCTCCTCACTCTCCATTCTCTGTCATTTTTCTCACTCCATTTGGTGCTTGGCTGAGTTCTTTATCTCTTCATTTGATGTTTTACGGTTTCAGGATTGTTGCATTCTCTGTTCAGCTTAGTTTTTTGGATCTTTGCTGTGGAGGGACGGCGTGGTGCTTCTGCCTAGAGCGCCATTTTGCCGGAACTCCTTTTTTTTTTTAATGCTCACTTGGCTTTATGATGATGTGACCTTTGTCCAAACACACACACCGATTAGATTCAACAAGGTTCAGAGGTGAGGCAAACGTACAGCCTTGCTCCTCGAAACATCCGTGCACTTTCAGCGTCTTTCAGCACAGATGAGGTAGGGCTGGGGTTGCAACGTCATACCTAACCTGGGCTTGAGATTTGGAAGTAGTTCCCGTGGAAAATGCAAGTGGAACCGCTGAAGCAATGCTGTAAAAAACAAAAACATTTCCATCCGAGCAAGCTGTTCTCCAAGACAGTGTCTTTTCCCTATACAGAAAAAGCATATATAATACTTTTAGAAAACCACAATATTTATTAAAAATTAATATCTGGGTGTCATTCAGGAAATCTGCAATTTAAAGAGAGGTTAGAGGAAGTTATGTTTATTAAACGATTCTCTCAAACCTCAAAGAATAAAAAAATTGGCACTTCAGTTCCCAGAACCCATTCCTTTACCTCGTTCTGTCAGCTCATGGACTTTTGTAAGCTTACTAGTCCCATCTCCCATTTTCCTTGCATGCTGCAGATCCTAAGATATGCCACCAGAGATCCATTTTGAGGTATGACATTTGGTTTTATAGATCCAACAGAAGCCTATTTCACTTCAACTGATTAAATGTGTATCCCCTTCCTCAATGAAGAAGAATTTCCAGTCCATCTTCCATGCAAGTGTCCTGTGATACATGTACTTTTTCCCAGCAGAAACAATATTTTCCTCATTAGAGATAAGTTATATTAAACTAGTAGACACGAGAAGTAGTTTTATTTCAAATTACCATGTCATCATTACCCTCTCTGGGTCTGTTTCTCAAGCTACCTGTTACTGACTTCTAACTCCACAAGTTTTGTATACAAGCAAAAAAGTTTCAGAAGAAGCCAGAGCCTTTCAACGGTTTATCTCTAGTTATTAAATTAAGGCTTGTTTTATTTTGAGTAGAAATAGGTGTTAATTATCTCTAATCAAAACATTCCTGTAAGAATCAGCACTATTTTCTGAGTTGGTATATTTTATTCTATAGAAGGATTCTTGAGATTAAGATGCTAGACATGAAGCATCATTATTATTTATCCTAAAGTTATACCCCTGTGAAAGTTCTCTTACCTAGGGAAAAAGGAATCAAAGCTTTCTTCTTGACAAAATATCCATTGCTGTCCAGAAATCGCTCAGGATAAAACACTTCTGGGTCTCTCCAGTACTTTTCATCAAAGTGTACAGCATAAAGATTTGTAATTACAGTTGTGCCTTTAGGAATGGAATAACCACGTACAACTGCATCTTCTGAGGTTGCGTGGAAAATCCCTAATGGAACTATATTACAAAATCTTAAAACTTCATGCAAAACTGCCTCAGTATATGGCATTTTGCATCTGTCATCCCAAGAAGGCTTTCCACTGGGGCCCATAATTAAATCAATCTCTTTATGAACTTGTCCTGTCAGAGAAAAAGTGTTCAAGTTATTATGCAATTCTTAGAGTTATATCTAAAGTAAATTCCCTTTGGGATAAAACATAGGATAACCCATAATATGCCAAAAAGGTATGGGTAGTGTACTCAGATTGAGATTTGTCCTTAGCTGGGAGTTTTAAATACACGCCTATATTTTATAGAACCAGTAGCCAATGCACTGAGTAACTTTGTTCTCAAAACACACACACACTAAAATTAATTTTAAAAAGTAAACAAACTTAGAATTGGAAGAACATGAGTCTCACTAGGAAAATAGTGAAGCATAAAATTTAGCTTCCAAAAACCAGTGCTCAGGTCGCAGCTCTGCCACTTCTACTGGCTGACCTTGGGTGAGTCAGTCACTCGGCCTTTTTCCTCATTTTAAAATAGGCATACAAAGACCTATCTCAGAGGTTTGTTACAGGAATTGAGATAAGAGATTTGAAAATTCTTTGTAACTATTAAATATTTCACTTCCGCTTGGCTAGCAAAGCAGGAGTACCTACATAAAATGCTTTGTACATGGCCAAAGACTCTAAAACATGTATGAGCCCTCCATATAAGGACAGAACCTGAGATCATCAAGAAGATCCGCACCTTGAATGTTAGGATAAAGGGCCATGAAAAGAACTGCCCACTGTAGAACGCTGGCTGTAGTTTCAGTTCCAGCAATGATGAGTTCACCCACTGAGAAAATTAGGTTTTCTTTGGAGAAAGTAGATGATGGGTCATTTTTACCCTGATCTATCTCATCTAAATAAGCATCAACAAAATGCTGAGGTAACTGAGGCTTTCTGTTGACTGAAGCTTTTTCAATAAGTCCGGAGAGAAAATCATAGACCACAGCTGCATTTCTAAACAGCTGTTGATGTTTTCCAAAGGGTAAAATGCCAATCCATGGAAAGGCATTGTACAGGAAGACTGAGGCACTGGCAGCCAGTTCCACATTTTCACTAAATAACTCAATCATGTGCTGAAAATCAGCGTCTTCGTAAGTGAATCGTTCTCCAAAAAGGATCAGGTTGGTTATGTTTGAAACAGCTCTTGTTATTAATTGTTTAAGGTCAAAAGGTCTACCTTCATATGTTTCGACAGCATCAATGAAAAATTTGGTTTCTTCTAAGATTTTAGATTCAAAAGACTTTTGGCCATATCCAAAATAGCGAAAACTATTTACAGCTAGTCTTCTGTGATCAACCCATCCTCGGCCATATCTAGAGTTCAGTAAGCCTGAAAAAAAAATTTTTTTTAAGTATTTTATTATTCTTACATCCCTATGCTTAACATCTGAAGATGCTATGGACTGAAAAACACAAACGGCTAGTAGTCACTACTCCCGAAATTATCTTCCTATAAAACTAGACCCAGTGGTTAAGCCCCATTCTCTGCTACTCATTAGCCACAGATTATACACAGATAAAACTCATCTACTCCTCATCTGGGCATTGGCAGAAAAGACCCACAAGAAGAAACTGGTCAGTCTTGTGTAATTCAGTTTGGATGAACTAAGCCCAGGTGAATTCATCAGTCAACTTTTACAGAATCATATAAGCCTATATGAAAAAAGAGAAATGACTGCACATTCTATGGGAAAATTTTATCTTGGACTAACCAAACACCTGAAAATCATCCTTCTAGGATTAGAAACTGCCTATAAAAGACTAGATTTTACAATACGAATTTCCTCCTGTTAAAGGCATACAATAACACTGGCAGAGGCAAGGGTGACCTGAATGAGGTGTCAATGTAGTGAAAATCATTAAGCCAAAAAGAGCACAAATGAAGCTCAAAGCTTTTCTGTTGATATTGTTTGCCTTAAAACTTCAGAGTCTCAACAGTATATTCTGCTGTTCTGATGTGGCTACAATGGAAAATTTTCCCTTTAAATTAACTATCAAGCCAAAAGAATATTTTCAGTGCATATAATTATACAATGTGAAGTTTACTCAAAATTTCATTCATCATTGGTACATAGGATAGGCAAAAATGTCACTTTCTTTTCTGTACACAATGTGCATATGTAATTAACATTCTAACAACTTTTATGCAGTAATTTTTGAATTTGGAGCTTATTTAAAAATAAAACCACATGCAAAGGGGCCTTCAGTGCTGTGCAGCCATCATAAACTCCCACAGTCCATTTTCTTTTCTGTACCTCCAGATGACTATTCATTCACAAATACTCATTCAACATGTATTTATGGAGCATCTACTATGTTCTAGGCAGTGTATTAAGTGTCAGGAATGTATCAGTGAACAAAAGAGGCAAAGATCCCTACCCTCATGCAGATTACATACTAGTGGGATGAGACAAATAATGAATGAATGGATAGATGTTTGATTGATGACAGATAGACAGATAGGCAGACAGATAATATAGCCAGAAAGGAGAATAGGGTGGTTAGGGAAGGCCTCACTGAGAAAGTGACATCTGAATAAAGACTTACAGTAGGTGAGGGAGTGAGCCAAACAGTTATCTTGGAAAAGATCACTGCAGGCATGGGGGAAAAGTTAGTGCCAAGGCACTGAGATGAGAGCAAGCCTTTTGTGTTGCAGGAACAGCAAAGGGCTGGCATAGCTGGAGTGAAGTGAGAGGAAGGAGAACAGTCAGAGATCAGAAAGGAAATGGTAGGATAGGTGGGAAAGCTAGGTCATACAGGGTCTTGTGGCCATAGTAGGACTTTCTCTTTTATCTGAGATGGGAAATTATTTTAAGTTTTTTTCTCTTTATTGATTTATTGTAGAAAATTTTAAACACATTCAATAACAGACAAAACAGCACAATGAATTCCCATATATACATCATCAAGCTTCATCAATTATCAACCCATGACTAGTCTTGTTTCATCTATACCTCCACTCATCCCTCAACCATATTACTCTGAAATCATACTTCACCTATAAATATTTTGGTATGTATACCTAAGAGATAAGGACTCTTTAAAAAAAACACAGCCATAATATCACATCCAAAAATTAACAGTAATTTAACAATAACCATTATGTGTTTAAATTCTGAGTTGTCTCATAAAGGTCTTTTGTTTACTTGTTTGTTTGTTTCAATTAGGATACAAATAAGGTCCACACATTTAGATTGGTTAATATGTCATTGTCTTATTTAACCTAAAACTTCACCTCTGTCTCTTCATTTCCTTGCAATCTATTTGTTGAAGAAACCAATTCATTTCTGCAATAGGATTCCCAGTCTCGATTTTGATAAATTCTGATTGATGTCTAGATTTTGCTTCCCCATAATGTTATTTAGTAATGTTACCCTAACCTCTGAATTTTCTCTATGTAGGTAATTGAAGTTACAGACTTGATCAGATTCAGGTCAACTTTTGGGTGTCAAGATTTCTTCATAGATGGGGTTTACTGCTTCCATTAGGAAGCACACGTTGTCTGGTTGTCTCCGTGATGCTAGAAGACTTCCTCATTTCAGTAAGTGACAACAACGTTTCCATTTGCTCAGACTAAAAACCTTAGGGTTATCCTGTTTTGTTTTTTTTTTTTTTTTTTTTTCTTGCACAACCTAAAACCAATCCATTAAACAAATTAAATTGGCTCTGCTTTCAAAGTATATAGGATCTGAGTATGTCTGGCTCCTCAGCTGCTATCATATTAGTCCAAGTCACCACAATCTCTTGCCTAAGAAATCATAATAGCTTAACTGGTCTACTTGCTTCCATTCTTACTTCCCTACAGTCTATTCTCCATTAAGCAACCTGAGTGATCCTGTAAAAAATGTTAAGTCAAAATATGTCACTCCTCAGCGGAAAACCCTCTAAAGGCTCCACATTTCACTCATAGTAAAAGCCAATGTCCTTCAATGGCTAACAAGGCCCTACATGAGCTGTACCATCCCCTCAGTTACCTCATTGGCCTCATTCCTATTCTCCTCTTTCTCACACTATACCAATCAGGTAGTTTTTCCTGGAACATGCTCCCAACTCAGGGCCTTTGCAATTGTCTCTGCCTGGAATTCTCTTTCCCCAGATATCTAGATGGGTTACTTTCTTTCTTCCTTTAGGTCTACTCAAATATCACCTTGATCAAAGTTTAAAAAAAAAAAAAAAAAAAAGCAACAATCTTTCCTCCACTTACAGGCCCTCCATAGCCTCCTTACCCTGCTTTATTTTTCTTGATGATTCTTATCACTACTTCTTTTTTTGGTCAAAATATTAGCCCTAACTTCTATTTAGTTCAGAAATTAAAGTCCTGTCAGTTTCAAAATGCAGAAAAACTAGTTTCTTGGTTAAGTAATTTCACTCTTAACAGTAAGCAGCACTTTTAAAATACCACAATTTTATATTTATATACCATAATTATAAATTTGTGATCTTTAAAAATGCATAAGATTAATCTCATTAAACAAAAGAAAAACACACGGCAATGACTGACCCTTCCCATAGATCATGTAGAAGAACCTGTGGGTAAGTCATAGACAGATATGTTCATGCTCTACCTTCTTTATATATGGGCCATAGAGCCTATACTGCGCCCCCCACAGCAAAACAGAATGTGTCCTAAGTATCATGATGACTCATGAAAAGATCAGACATTTTTACTGGGACTTGTGGCATTAAAACAACAGTAAATGACAAAATTTGAGCTAGGGAGGGCTAGTTCCAAAACTTTAAAATAAGGTACTGTTTGACAGTAACATCAACACTAACAATAAAAATTTATGGGAGAATCTGACTCATCAGATGCAAAATACATGGAATCAGTTGAATCAGATAGTGTCCAAGTATCTCTATGATGGCAAATTACTTGCTTTTTACACTTCAAGATACAAATAAAGGTATGGAAAAGGATTTGAAGTCTTTAGATAAAATCCTGCCAGGTACTTCCACAAGGCTTTGAAGAATTGAGACTAAAACTGGGTAAGGAAAGCTACATACTCCAAGTGTAAGGCAAATGAGCAGGGCAGCTGCAGTAAAAGCACAAGGACTTGGCTTCCTTAGCACACAACACCTCTTGAAAATCCTTGTTTATGGGTAAGAAATCTGGTTATTCTAGGGCTGGTTTTGTAGGGTGACACAATCCTGACAATAACGCTCCCACCACCACTGTCAACCTTGAGTTGTTAAAGCAATGCTCCAAAAGAAAATGGTTTCCAAGTGCTACAGGTGATGACTTCAAAATAAAGCTTGTCAGGCCCAGCCTGGCCCATAGGCCACATCTCTCCCTATCCTTTTGGCACCTTTATTTAAGTCTTTGTTGTTTATTTTCCTCCATCTCAATATTTTGTAATTTTCTTTAGGTAAATTAAGCATTTTTTCTCATTGTTTTTATTTAATATTTAGGTTATAATTGGAAATAGTATTTCTTCACTGTAATTTTTATAACTATAGCATAATCATGAAAGTCATTGGCTTTTACATATTTGTTTTTTTATCCAAGAATTTTACTACTCTTGATAATTCTAAGATTTAAAAAAAAAAAAAATTCCTTTGGCTTTTCTATGTATTCAGTATCAGTTAAACGTAATACTTTTGTCCTTTTCCATTAATTCTTAATTTTGTTTCATTTCTAATTACATTAGTCATAATTTCCAAAACAATACTGAATGATAACGGTAAACATGATATTCATTCTTATTTTGTTCTTAATTTTAAAATGGAAGACCAAGTTTATATTTACTATTAAATATAAAGATGTTAATTTTTGAATAAGTTATTATTTAAAGAAGAGGGTACTTCTGATTCAAATGTGTGTGTATCCTTCTTTCATAAAAATTGCAAGTATTATTAAGTGCTAATTTTTTAAAACATTATTTATGGTATTTCTTAGAACTCAGAACAACAGTAGAATTAGCATGTACTTGTATAAAGATACGACTGGGGACCTGAAAGTTCCCCAAATTCTAGGTTCTATAAATAAATAAATAAATACTTTCCTGTTAATGAATACAATAGAATCCAAATTCTATGTACTAAAATTACTTAAAATAAGGGGTGTGATTTAATAGTTTAGTACATCCCTCAATAGGTGAAAATAAACATACCTCCCATTTTTGTCATCTTCATGAATAAAGGCAGGCAGGGTCTGTCTGCAAAAATTTCACTTTGATGAACAAGGCATTCCTTTACTACATCGTAGTCACTTAGAACCACAGTTGATATGCCTCCAAGATCTAAACTGAAGATCTTTAAGAAAAAAAAAACCAAAACAGCATTTAACTAGCAGAATGTATGGAGTACTATAATCATGGAAATCCATATGTACTAAGCCCAGCTTTCCCAGTTTTTGCTACTTCCCTGAAAATGCAGGCATTCATTACTCAGTTGACAATATTTGGAGCGCCCCCTCTCTACAAGGCATGTAAAGCACTGTGACTTCATTAAGCCAGTGCCTGAAGCTCTTATAAATGGTATAATGGAAACAGTATTGGACTCAGGAGACCTGGGTTCTAGTCTACGCTTTGCCATTAAACAGATAAAGGACTCTGGGCAGAAATCTTAAACTTTTGGGGCTCCATGGTTGTCATATAAAAGATATTTGATTTAGAACCTCTTTAAAATTCATTCAAATTCAAAACACTCAATAATATCTAGGAATCTCCTTTTATTTCCAAGATGAATAAGGAAGCAGCACCACCTACATTATCATTTATTACTCCAGCTTTAGGTGGGGGAGGGTGTCGTGAAAGGCCTATGAAACAACTTTAACTCCCTCATTTCAATGACACATTGAGGAACTTCTGAATAGATATGGATAGAGGTTCTGTTATTATTTAGTCAAGGCCCCTAAAAGTCATAATTGAGACTGAATATGTCTATTCTTCTTGAGGAGGTATAAACATATTGTAACTAGGCTGATTTGTATTTGGGTCCCTGAGTTCCATGAAGTTACCCAAGAGGGTCCTCAGAGAACCTGACCTTGGCATAGGTGGCTGTCCCTCAGCTAAGAAGAAAGCAGAATATCCATCCTACGCCCTGTGCATAGGAGTTGTTCACCATGTGCCTCACCTCAGGTTCACTTACAATGTCACACCTCCTATGGTCAGTCTATCTTTGCTAGTCCATATATGGACCTAGTCCAGTGACAGAACAATGTTACCTTATTAGTGGGAGGCAAAGATTGTTTATCCTATCCTCTTGGGTTGTTCTACTCCAGACTGGCTTTTCAAATCCATAGTACTGAGTAAAGCCTCATTGCTATGCAAACAGGCAGAGGAGATTTAGCCATGGTACACACAACTTTGGAAGAAAACAAGGCTTAGCAGGGAAATATGAGCATATACAACAGGACAGAATTGCAGAAGTTCGTTAGAAAGGAGTCCCAGTGGTTAAGTGCTCAGCTGCTAACCGAAAGGTCAGTGATTCAAACCTACCGGCAGCTCCATGAGAGAAAAGACTTGGTGATCTGCTCTCGTAAAGATTACAGCCTAGGAAACCCTTTAGGGACAGTTTTACTCTGTCATCTAGGGTTGCTATGAGTCAGAATCGACTGGAAGGAGATTGTTTTGGTTTTTTTGAATGAGTCAGAATTGACTCCACAGCACACAACAACAGTTCAGCAGAAGCAGTTACAATAGCAAAAGTGAAGACCTTCAAGTGGTAACAGAAGCAACCGGCTCAGCAATGGTGCCACCAGAGTCTCCGGCACAAGGGTGGGCCCTGCCAACTGAGCAGTAGTTAAAAGTGGTAGTGGTAGTAGAAGAGCAGGCTTCGAACCGGTTCTAACAAGTTCCCAGAAAGTTATGTACATAAGAATCACCTGGGGATCTTGTTAAAATGTCAACTCTGATTCAGTATACCTGGGGGTGGAAATGTAAATTCTCAGCAGGGAACTTGTTAGAAATGCAAATTCTTAGCAGGGGTTCAAACTTGAACGACTTTGTTGGAAGTCCTTCAAAGAAATTTCAGTATGACAAGGATGATAAAAAAAACCTCTGGGATTAAAAGTTGTGTTAGTATGAAGGCGGAACAAACATAGGGGAGTTGTATTTCAGGGTAAAGCTGTCAGGCTGTGGTCACTAGGGATTACAAAAATCAAGGAGTAGCCATGGTGTGAGAAATTATGTACAATCAACCTTTACTCAAGAATTTGAGATGGTCCTCTGTTTGAGGGTAAAAGTGGGGGAACTATTACTTGAACTAATATCTATCCTGGTATATATACACTGTTCTCAAGGACTTTTGCTAAGATTTGCAAATCACATTGTGAAAACTTACCCTTAGATTGCCTTGCTCTATGGAAGGGTTCAGGTTGGGCTGACAAGAATTTTTATTCTCCTGTAATCCACATTTCTGGCTTTCATGGAAATTTGGGGCAGCCCACATAGTCCATTGCCCTTAGGTGTCACTTTGAACTTTGAGCCTTGAAAAAGCTGGTTCTTTCATTTAGAAAATAGTATTAGAATCATTTATTCCCTCTCCTTGAGCATACAGAACGTGACCCAGCTGAAGCTGGACTCACAAGGACACATCAACTGGGCCCTGAGGTATAAAGACAATAGCTAAGATAATCTTGGAAAATATCTTTTAGGGAACCTTTCACATAAGCCAATCAAACAGAACACAAAAGACTTTCTACTTTTTCTATTAGCGTTTAGTGAATAGAAATTTGTTGGAACAATGAAGACCCTCCTATCATTACTGATTACAGTGATTGTTAAGACAATTCAGAATGTAGGATCATAGCTTCTAGCCAATCTGAAAAGGTGAAGCTTTCAATAGTTTTGCCCATTTGTAACGTTAATATATACTGATGACTCTGTAATGGTTCCTTGGACTCAGGGCAGACACGGCTGTGGCAGCATGCTTATCTGTTTTCCCACTCTTGCCTACTCTGTAATATTCTTTGGACTCGGGCCGACATGGCTCTAGCAGCATGCTTGTCCATTTTCCCACTTTTGTCTGTTCTGTGATATTTCCTTGGACTGGGGCAGGCACGGCTCTGGCAGCATGGCTGTCCGTTTCCCATTTCTGCCTTTCTGAATATATGCCGAATAAAACTTTGTTTTTGCTTTACTAAACTTTGTGATGTTTTTCCCCTACAACACGTAAAAGTCACTTCTGAGTCAGACAACGGTCTAGATAAACTAGTAAGACCGTTTTGCTTTGGGTATTGTGCTCTTTTGAAGAATTCAGTCAGTTTTGGAAACAGACCCCAAAGGTCAGACTGGGTGCTATGTTTAGGGTAAAAGACTCATTATTTTAATTGTTCTTCAAGACAATGCTGTATGAAAATCCTTCCTGACCACAAATTTGTTTATCAGTTCTGTTCCAACCCCCTTTTCCATGGCAATGCCAATAAGATTTGGTATAAGAATTTTGGAAGTTCTTATCTTCAGAACATTTTTGACACTCTAGTTAAAATGTTACCCCAATTTGCAAATCGTATATTCAATAAACTTCAGTTTCCATTAGCTTAATATGATTTTTGTTTTAACAGGACTTATTCTTTGGTTTGTTTTCCTGGGTGGCACAAATAGTTAAGCACTCGCTGAAACGCTGGCGGTTCGAACCCACCCAGAGGTGCCTCGGAAGACAGGCCTGGCAATTTGCTTCCTAACGGTCACAGCCTTGAAAACCTTATGGAAACAGCAACTCAAAAGATTAGGTAGAAGCCTTAGGGGACAGTGAATTTATGTTAATAGATAAGGAACATTCATGTTGTCTCTAAGAGTAAGAACGCCCACTTCTGTTAAAGTAGGAGCAAAGAGATTTATTGAGGGTAATACAATTCACGGATTGCGGAAACCCAGGGCAGAGAAGAATCTACCAAGTGCTCAGAAGCAATGAGGGAGAAGTGTGCTTGTATAGTAAAGATGGGGAAGGAGTGTGATGGTCACAAGGTGAGTAGGTCCTCATCAACTCTATTTTCAACTATCTTCTTCCTGGAACATCTTAAGTAAACTGGTTCTCCTCTAATCATATTCCTGACCCCAATCCTTACTTACCAAGAGCTGCTAAACTGGGTTCGTAACCCCCACCCTGGTTTACTTAAGAGTGGCTTGGGGCAAGAGCCAGGCCAGTTAAACAAGATGACTGATTCTGGTCCCACCCAGCCAGAGGCCCCAGGTATATGCATATAAATGGGAAGAAGCCAAAGTTACATTCTTAGGAATGCAGAAACAAGAGCTTGTAACAAAATGTAGTTTTGATTCAGATCTCATGTCAGCCATTTTATTATGCCACGGTTCGATAGCACATCTCTACTTTCGGAATATAAAGAGAATCTGACAATTTCCTACCTCCTCCATCAAGGCCCCTATGTTACCAGAATAGCCTCCTAACTGGCCTCGTTAATTTCACCCTTGTCTCTTTACAGGTGATTCTCAACTTGGCATACTTCTGCTTCATGGCCTTTGTTATTCGTTCTTCTCTTGGTTTCGAATGTTCTTCCCCTAGATACACCTATAAGATGTTCTTGGGCAGTCAGAACAATATTATTCACTTTGTACTGTAGGATTTCCACACCCATTCATTCATTCACTGTTTCGCAATCATTTACCAGAGACCAGTTCTAGGCCAGGGGCTTTCACATGCATTCTTTTTAATCGTCACAACAAAAACCTAGTTTAGTTCTTCCTCAAAATCAAACATCAAAGAACCACCTACTAACAATGAAGTCGGTCCTAGAATTCAGAACTTGTTTTTCCGAGAAACTGGAGAGGGGTGTTGGAATCTACCCTATGCGTGCAGCCGGCAGCTCTACAGGGCCGCGAAGTGGGGGCCACTGCTGGTGCGCCACCGGGCGGGTGACGGCAGGCGAAAGGCCGAATCCGCACGCCGCGTGGCGCAAACCCGACGCAGCAGCCTGGTGCTGCTCACACTGCGCAGGCGCAAGAGCACGAGGGGTCGCTACTCTAAGCTCGCGTCAGCCTTCGGGCTCTTCGGTGAAGGGAAAGTCGGGCCTGGATCGCCGCAGGGCGTGGGCCCACAATGAGGCACACGGCTGGGGCGGGGCTACCCGGCAGAGGGCGCTGCGTCCACGACTTCGCTCTCTCTAACCCCGGAAGCCGGTTTCCCTAAAAGGTCTCTAGGCACTGGAGAGAATTTCCACCAACTTGGGCCCAGGAATGACCATAAATCCAATCGGGAGGAAGGCCCAGGCCAGACCCGAGGAGCAGACGGCGGCCCCCCCTGCCCGGGGCCCCTCGGGGTGGTACCTCGCCGTACACCTGGCTCTGCTTTCTCATGTAGACATGGGGGAGCTCGGGAGAGGCGGCCAGGGAGTAGATATTGCCGATAAATGGCAGCCCCCGCGGCCCCGGGGGGAATCTCGTCGGCCGCCTCTGCTTTAGCAGCTCGCGGACCCCCAGCACGAAGAGCAACAGGAACAGCGCGCCGCGAAACGCCACTGCGCCCACTTCTGCTCCACTAGGTTCCCACATCTTCCCGGACTCCCGCTGCGAACCTCGCCGCCGCCCTTGGGACCTGGGCTCTGCATCCAGCCCTGCAGTGCTCCCATTGGCCGGGCACTCTAAGGTCCCGCCTTAGCTCCATGGCCATTGGCTGGCTGATTGTAGGGGCTCGGCTCCCTGGGAACAGGTACCTCCTAGGTTTGCAGGGCTCAGAGTCCTCGTAGCCAGAGGAAGGTGCGATTCTTTTGATATGGTGAGCACGAGACTGACAGGGCACTGAGTCTAGAGGTTCTTTTGCAGAGTATTGATGTAGGACGTGTCTGCATAGCCTTTCTCGCTGGGCCAGGTGGATCCTGCCTCTCTTGGCAACCAGACCTTTCGTAACGTGCCTTTTACCTACCACATCTTTCACATGAAAACTGGAGAGATTATTAGCACTGACTTTTTTAGCTGAATCTAATTTCAGCATCTCCATTAGAGAATTGACCCATTAGTGTAAAAATAAAAGAATCATACTGTTCTGTCTTGTTTTACTCATCTGTTTTTCTCCAGTTATGAGACATTTTTGTGTGATCCTTTAAGAAATGTAATAATTAAGCAATATTTATACGATTAACCCTTTTCTCCCTCCTTTGGTCCTTCCAAACTGCTTATTTAATGGTAATCAGAGAGAACTCTCTTGTCTGCAGTTAACTCAGGGATAGTACTGTTCAATCTTTCTGACTCTACTTCCTAGAATAACATGACTGATTTGTTATTTTTCTTGCCATTTCTGATTCTGTTCCTATTTTCCATAGGGCAGTTCTATTTAACAAGGACTCACAGGGTTTGGGACTCTGTTAACAGCACTATAATCGTATTTAATAGTGACAAGAGTTATGTGGTCTTCATTAGCTTTAGACTCATTCATACAACAAATATTTACTGAATATCTACCAGTGTCCTAAGCACTGGAAATACGTAGGTGAATAAGAGAAACCAAGTCCCTATCCTCCAGGAGCTTATGTTCTTATGAGAGAGAACAGGCAATACACACATAAATAAAATAATTTTAGATAATCATAAGCAAATGAAAATAAAAATGTGTTATAGAAAATGCCTTGGGGATGGAGAGGTACTTCAGCAGATGAGAGGTTTCAAGGAAAGTCTCATTAAGAAGATAATATTTGAGCTGAGATCAAATGATAAGGAGCTGTATTAGTTGCTGTACCAAATTACCACAAACTTGATGGCTTAAAACAATACAAATTTATTATCTTACAGTTTTGGAGGTCAGAAATCCAAAATGGGTCTCACTGGGCTAAAAGGAGAGTGTTGGTAGGGCTATGTCCCTTCTGGAGGCTCTACGGGAGAATTTGTGTCCTTGCCTTTTCTAGCTTCTAGAAGCTGCCAACATTTCTTGGTTTGTGGTCCCGTTTCTTCATCTTCAAAGGCAGCAACATCAGGGCAAGTTCTTCTCATGCTGCCATCTCTCTGGTTCTCTCCTGCCTTCCTCTTCCACTTATATGGACCCTTGTGGTTGCATTAGGCCCATCTAGATAAGCCAGGATACTCTCCCTATCTCAAAGTCAGCTGGTTAGCAACCTTAATTCCATCTACAATCTTAATTCCCCTTTACCAAGCAACCTAACATATTCACAGGTTCTAGACACTGTTTAGGGCCATTATTGCATAACACAGGAGGAAACCCTGTTGAAAGATCTGGGGGAAAAGATTCCAAACAGAAGGCCCACCAAGGGCAAAAACTCCCACGTACTCAGCAAACCCTGTCCTCTGAAACTGTTTCTAGTCTCTCACTCTCTACATCTCCAATGTATGGACACTGGGGATGAAGGCAGCGAGTTATCTAGCCTTAGAATTTTGCTGTTTAACAGTTTCAAGCTCACTACCTGGTATGTAGATATCCCGAGGGTGTGCAGTTACCCCCATGAGGTATGTTTCACTGGATCTCCTGCCACAGAATATCTACCTACTGCCTATCATAAATGCCTGATATATTATCTTTAGATATTCCTTAAAATTCTTATTAATCAAGAATTTTCTGGTAACATGGAAAAATAACTGTGGGTGATCATTGCTAAACTTTGTCCCCAATTTCTTACCAAAGACCTGTGAAGATGACACAGGATGGATATTGGGACTGCGGGTGGGGTACAATGATGCTGAGACACAGGAGTGGGGTGCATCAGCCTTGCCTTACCCAATACCATAAGGCTTGCAATGTCTGCTGTGGCAGATATTGCAGTACAGTACAATACATGGTTCAGGAATGGCCCCCTTCCGTCATTTATTTTCAAAAAGGATTAATTTTCATTCCAAAACTGTCTTCCAATTCACTTAAATTAAGGAACATTCCTTCTTTGGCATTCTTCCTGGCTACATTAGCGAAGGAGGGCTCACAGAGTTATGGTCCCTGGCTTTGGCCCCTATCTGACTGACAATGCTGATGAGATGCCCTCCCTCAACCCTTGGAGAATTAGAAGGGGGAGGTGGTAGTAATAACTTAAAGTCTTTCAGAACACAGAGCCTTCCGTGTAATCATTTATCAAGTTCTCCAGTGCTCAACAAAGAGAAATAACTCACTGTGTTCTCCTTCCCTGCATTTACACATTGAGTGATAGAAAATGATCAATAATGTTTGTATGAAAAAAAAAAATGTTTGCATGGCTTTTATCAGGACAGGGATGTTTGGTGGAACATGAAGTAAAGGATGTCACTGCTTCATGGCTGGGATCCCATCTTCAATATGCAGGTGAATGGGTGGCTGGAGACATGAGAACACCTGGAAAGGGCACTGACATTTCTGTGTGCAAAACAGGAATGGCTTCAACAGAGAACAATACTGGTGTGCTCCAGCGAGAACCTTTTTCTAGGTCCTTGGGAACCATTCCTCCAGGACTTATCCTGAGAGGCAGCATCGAGTGAGAGTGTCCTGTGGGCTCCCTGCTAGTTCTTAAACAGTTGAGGCCCTGCTCTGGGCCCTGGGTCCTCGCCCCACAGTACTCCCCCAGCACAGAGTGATCAACCTACAAAAGTCTTTCTCCTCTGCACATTCCATTACATGAGCTTATCATGTGTTTCATCAGAATGGAGGGAAGTGAGAGTCAGAAGCAGTGCTGAGCAGAGCTACATTGGAACTTGAGGCAAAAGGAACAATCACTAACACTGATGCTGTCTTTATTTAAAAATTTGATATCTTGTTCATTATGGAATTTTTGCATTAAATTTGACTTTTAGAATATTGTATTAAAACATCATTTATTGTGATCACTAAGATTTCTGGTGGATGCCTCCTTCATCTCACTGTAGTCCAGACCCTGGGAGGTGGTGAATGCAACTGATGATTTTGATTACAAAGTGGTATACAGCAACTGGGTTTCTCTACCTGGATTTTCATGATCCTCCTAGGAACCAGGCACTGAACTGGGGCTGGCAGAGCAGTGGTGCCTCTGAGTGGGCTTTGAGGATCCTTATGAAAGTCTCCCTTTGATGGCTAAAAAAATTATCTCCCTTACACCTGTTGTCTGAGGTTCAACCTTTACAAACAACTTTATGTGACTTAAACGTTCTCTCAAACAGGCTGAGTTGGAAAATGTAAACCCTGCTGGTAGGAGGGTACAGCAATACAGTTCCTAATATTGTACTTATATGTGATTGAGTTTATCAGGCATTTTCTTAGGGAGCAAGACAGAATGGAAAACATGATGACACTGATTTGTTGGAGGTGGTAGCAAGGTGATGATGATGGTGGTGGGTGTGGGGACTTTTGAAAGGGATGCAGAAAGAAAAAGAGGGACTTCTATGAGAAATTTTTCCCACTTCACAATTTTTCCAAAGACCAAATGCAGTTAGAGAAATCACAATTGTCCCAGGAATCATTCCTGTCCTTTCTTAGGGCTGCTGAGCTGACAAACCTTCTGCCGCTGCCTCACCCCCAGCTCTCACCAGACCATTATTATCCATCACTGGACATCTTTTCCTCGTATTTAAATAGAATAGAAAGCTAAAAGTGGATGAAACTTTAGTAGCCATATTATTGAAGATCCTCTTCCAAATGTGAACACTGAGAGTCAGAGGAGGTTTAATGCCAAGGTCACACAAGACAGCACCAGTAGAACCAGAATTCTGGGCTCTGGACTTAGCATGTGTCCCTTCAACAATTCTTCACCAAATTATTGGTGCTGGGGATGTTATGGTGAGTGTTATGGATTGAATTTTGTCCTCCAAAAAGATATGTTGAAGTTCTGACCCCGGGTACCTGTGAACGTGACCTTGTTTGATAATAGGGCCTTTGAAGATATTCTCAATTAACATGAGGTAATACTAGGGTAGGGTAGATCCTAATCTAGTATGAGTGATATCCTTACAATAAAGGACAAGAGACACAGAGACACCCACAGACAGAAGCTGGCCATGTAAAGATGGAGGCAGAGCTGTGGCTGCAAGCCAAGGAATGCCTTGCATCTTTAGGCTGGCGCTCTTTTTGGAAGTTATAGAGTGACCTGGTATTATAGAAAAGTACTGTAGGGTTAATTAACATGGCACAAAGTTTACAGCACCTTTATAGAATTTCAGAGTTGGAAGCAACATTAGTAAACACTATTCAGTCCAAGAGTTACATTTTACAGATGTGGAAGCTGAGGCCCAGAGCAGACAGATGACTGGCTCAAGGTCACACACTAAGTTGGGGTCAGGGACAAGGACAGAAGTGTGCTGATTCCTGGGACTGTGCTTTTTCTGTTTCTCAGGCAGCCCCAACTGTGTGAGAGTGAGTGTAAACCTAAGATTTGGTAATACCAAGGCCAAACCAAACCCATTGCTGTTGAGTTAATTCTGACTCATAGCAACCCTATAGGACGGGGTAGAACCGCCCCATAGGGTTTCCAAGTAGTGGCTGGTGGATTCGAACTGCCAGCCTTTTGGTTAACAGCTGTAGCTCTTAACCACTGGGGGGCACTTAAGTCCAAAGTCAATTTACAGATGTTTGAGTTCCAATTTAAGCCAAAAGGATTGATTTGCTTAAGCAGACTTATCAACACAGAATAAAATGAATTGAAAAGTTTTTGCTAGTGCAAATTTTCATTTCTCTTCTACTTTAATCAATATAATTGTTTAAGAATTTTTAGGATTTACCCTGAAATAAATGGGTAAATATATAATTTTCTGCCGCAAGACTGGAAATTTCCTATACATTAGTATCTTTGGGTAATTTTTTTTTTAAATTGTGCTTTAGGTGAAAGCTCAAGTTAATTTCTGATACAAAAATTTGTACACATATTGTTATCTGACACTACTTGCAATTCCTGCGATGTGACAGCACATTCCACCTTTCCACCTCAGTTTCCTGTGTCCATCCAACCAGCTCCAGTCCCTTCCTGCCTTCTCATCCTGTCTCCTGACAGGAGCTGCCCGTTTGGTCTCATGCATCTGCTTGAACTAAGAAGCACACTCCTCTTGAGTATTATTTTATGTTTTACAGTCCAGTCTAATCGTTGTCTGAAGAGTGGGATTCAGGAATGATTTTAGTTCTGGGTTAACAGAGCGTCCGGGGGCCATGGCTTCGGGGGTGTCTCCAGTCGCAGTCAGACGATTAAGTCTGGTCTTTTCACGGGAATTTGAGTTTTGCTCTACACTTTTTTCCTGCTCTGTCAGGGACTCTCTGTTGTGTTCCCTTTCAGGGGGGTAATTGGTGGTAGCCAGGCACCATCTAGTTCTTCTGGTCTCAGGCAGATGGAGTCTCTGGTTTATGTGGCCCTTTTGTCTCTTGGGCTAATATTTTCCTTGTGTCTTTAGTTTTCTTCATTCTCCTTTACTCCAGGTGGAGCCTCTTAGATGGCCGCTTGCAAGCTTTTAAGACCCCAGACACAACTCACCAAAGTGAGATGCAGAACACTTTCTTAATAAATTTTGTTATGCCAATTGACCTAGATGTCCCCTGAAACCATGGTCCCCAGCCCCCAGCCGCAGCTACTCTGTTCCTCAAAGTGTTTGGTTGTAGTCAGGAAACTTCTTAGCTTTTGGTTTAGTCCAGTTGTGCTGACTTTCCCTGTATTGTGTGCTGTCCTTCCCTTCACCTAAGATAATTCTTGTCTACTACGTAGTTAGTGAATTCCCCTCTCCATCCCTCCCCACCCTTGTAACCATCAAAGAATGTTTTCTTCTGTGTTTAAACCTCTTCTTGAGTTGTTATAATAGTGGCCTTGTACAATATTTGTCCTTTTGCAACTGACTAATTTCACTCACATGATGCCTTCCAGATTCATTCATTTTGTGAGATGTTTCTCAAATTCATCATTGTTCTTTATCATTGTGTAGTATTCCATTGTGTGTACGTACCGTAATTTGTTTATCCATTTTTCTGTTGATGGGCAATTAGCCACACATTCCATATCTTCCTCCTATTCCTGAGTCTCCTTCTTTCACAATTATTCCAGGTAAATAGAGACCAATTGTTGTACCTTGGATGGCCACTTGCAAGATTTTAAGACCCAGGCACTATGCATCAAACTAGGAGGCAGAACAGAGGCACTAAACATATTATTAGGCCAATTAACTGGGATGTCCCATGAAACTATGACCCTAAACCTCCAAATCAAGAAACCAAATCCCATGAGGTTTTTGGTTGTACATAATCAGCCTCAGCAGCTACCTTTCTTTTTTTGTCAGTGTTGTAAATATATCTATCATGCAACTTTTGCCAGTTCAGCTTTTTACAGGTGTACAACTTATTGACGGAAATTATGATAATTGGCTGTGCAACCCTAGCCATAATCAACACAATAGTTTCATGGAAATATGTTTTCTTTTGAGCATATTGTTAGCCCTAGAGAACTAGTCGTCTTACCGAAGCGGGAAAAAATATGAGAAGTCTATGGACTAATATATTTTAGTAAAAAGCCTATGGTAGAATTGTGGAAACATTGGTATGTAGTTTAGGCAATTTGGGAATATTGTTACTGAATTCCCCCCATGCATCTGTCAGTTTGTCCTACTGTGGGGACTTGCGTGTTGCTGTGATGCTGGAAGCTATGCCACCAGTATTCAAACATCAGCAGTGTCACCCATGGTAGACAGGTTTCAGCTGAGCTTCCAGACTAAGATAGACTAGAAAGAAGGACCTGGAGGTCTACTTCTGGAAAAAAGTAGCCAGTGAAAACCATATGAATAGCAGCAGAATATTGTCTGATATAGTGCCGGAAGATAAGCCTCTCAGTTTGGAAAGCACTCAAAGTATGACTGGATGACTGGGGAAGAACTGCCTCCTCAAAGCAGAGTGGATCTTGATGCCATGGATGGGGTCAAACTTTTGGGACCTTCACTTGCTGATGTGGCATGACTCAAAATGAGAAGAAATAGCTGCAAACATTAATTAATAATAGGAATGTGGAATGTACGAAGTATGAATCTAGGAAAATTAGAAATTGTCAAAAATGAAATGGAACCTATAAACATAGATATCCTAGGATTTTTGAGCTGAAACGAACTGGCACTGGTCATTTTGAATTGGAAAAAAATACGGCCCACTACACTGGCAATGACAAATTGAAGAGGAATAACGTTGCACTCATCATCAAAAAGTACATTTCAAGATCTATTCTGAAGTACAACGCTGTCAGTGATAGGGTAATATCCATATGCCTACAAGGAAAATCAGTTAATGAGACTATTATTCAAATTTATGCACCAACCCCTAAGGCCAAAGATGAAGAAATTGAAGATTTTTACCAATTTCTGGGGTCTGAAATTGATAAAATATGCAATCAGGATGCATTGATAATTACTGGTGATTGGAATGTGAAAGTTGGAAACAAAAAAGAAGGATGGGTAGTTGGAAAATATGGCCTTGGTGATAGAAACGATGCAGCAGATCACATGATAGAATTTGCAAGACCAAAGATTTCTTTATTGTAAATACCTTTTTTCAACAACATAAATGGCGACTATATAAGTGGACCTTGCCAGATGGAATACAAAGGAATCAGATTGGTTAAATCTTTGGAAAGAGACGATAGAAAAGGTCAATATCATAGTCAGAACAAGACCAGTGGCCAGCTGAAGAACAGACTATCAATTGCTCATATGCAAGTTCGAGCTGAAACTGAAGAAAATTAAAACAAGCCCATGAGAGCCAAAGTAAACCTTGAGTATATCCCACCTGAATTGAGAGACTATCTCAAGAATATATTTGATGCAATGAACACTAATTACAAAAGACCAGAAGAGTTGTGATATCAAGGACATCATACATGAAGAAAGCAAGAGGTCATTAAAAAGACAGGAAAGAAAGACCAAAATGGATGCCAACTCCGAAAGTTGCCCTTGAATGTAGAGTAGCTAACATGATTGGAAGAAATGAAGTAAAAGAGAAGGCGGGGCCAAGATGGCAGAGTAGTCAGACGCTTTTGGTGGACCCTTTTTACAACAAAGACCCGAAAAAACAAGTGATTCGATTATAACTGGACTGAGTGGCAGGGGGAGGGAGAGACAGTTCGGAAGCAGCGAGGAGTTGCCAGACATGACCCTGCAAGAGCCTGAGCCCTTCAGGCCTGCGCAGCTCGTTGGTAAGCGGTGAAGCAGGCAAGCAGCGGTGCTTGGGAGGCACGTTTTCCACACCAGGAAAGACTCGGCACCAGAGAGTCTACACAGCCACCCAGAACCAGTGAGAAGCAACCCTCGATCTGGGGAAAGATGAGTTATTGCGTACGGCCTACAGCACGGATCAAAAACACCCCTCTTAGGGAAAAACATCTCTCCCATTTACCTCCCTGCTCCCTGCTCTGCGCTGGGTCCCGGATCAGCTTCAACCATTACCGAGACCCCTGGGCCAGAAGTAGGATCCATCACACACCCAGAGCCATTCTCTCTGCCTTGGAGAGTGAACAAATTAACAAACGGGGAAAAACTAAATTGCAGGCTCCCCTAATCCAGGAAGCTAAGGTAGGCACAGCTCCTTTGCCTAGGCACAGGCAGAAGGGATCCACGGACTTTGAGTACCTTTCCCCCTGCATAGACTTGTGTGGGCCCATCTCAACAGCATAGGCCCTCATTATTGCAGTACAACAGGGAATACACCGAAACTCTAACTTCAACGTTTCAGCTATGAAGTGGCAGGTACTTGATATTTGACACTGCTATGCCCATTAAGCAGGGTCTTCACCTACCCACACCAGGGGCCTGAGGATTGGTGGCTCCACCCACACCACCTAGCCATCTGCGATAGGGACCCATGAATAGGAGGTGTCCCCTAGTCCTTACAGCCAACAGCATTAGGTGCTCATAGTCCAGCTGCAAAACCCACCCACCTATGCGCTGTAGGGAACAGGGGCACACCTTCCTCCTAGGCACTCGGGGGTGGCCGTCAGCTCCCTGCCTTGCTCAGAGTGTGTTCCCCTGCTGCAGCCAGATGCCTGTGCCTACACCAATCACCTATGCCTGTCTAGGACTGTAAGTGATAGCCTACACCACACACTTGGTGGCCATCTACCTGGGCACCTGAGCTGAATCCATACAGGAGGAGTGGGCAGACTCCTGAGCTCACATACTTAGTAACAGATCTAACCACCTGGTGACAGGACTTTAGAGCTTCAAAGTTGCCAATAATCAAACTAGCTCCTATGAGCAGCCTATTTGGGCATATCAAAACAAAACAAGAAGCTAGGACACAGTAAGCAAACAAAATAAATTAATATAATAACTTATTGATGGTTCGGACACAACAGTCAATATCAAATCCCATAAAGAGGCAATCCATGATGGCTTCAGCAAGTTCCCAAAATAAAGAATCTAGAAATTTTCCAGAGGAGGAAAATTTCTTGGAATTACCGGAGGCAGAATACAAAAGATTAATATACAGAACTCTTCAAGAAATTAGGAAGGAAATTAATCAAAATGCAGAACATGTAATAGAGGAAATTAAAAAGATTAGAGAAGAGCATAATGAAAAATTAATAGGCTGCAAGAATCAATAGAGAGACAGCAATCAGAAATCCAGATTAACAATAAATTTAAGAATTAGACAAGTCAGTAGAAAGTCATAGGAGCAGAATTGAGGCAATAGAAGTCAGAATTAGTGAGACTGAAGATAAAGCACTCACTTGACAACAACTTATTTGGGAAAAACCAGATAAAAGGACTTAAAAAAATGAAGAAATCCTAAGAATTATGTGGGACTTTATCAAGAGAAATAACCTATGAGTGATTGGAGTACCAGAACAGGGCAGGATAACAGAAAATACAGAGAGAATTGTTGAAGATTTGTTGGCAGAAAACTTCCCTGATATTGTGAAAGATGACAAGATATCTATCCAAGAAGCTCATCAAAGTCCATATAGGGTAGATCCCAAAAGAAAGTCACCAAGACATATTATAATCAAACTTGCCAAAACCAAAGATAAAGAGAATTTTAAGAGCGGCTAGGGATAAACAAAAAGTCATCCGCAAAAGAGAGTCAATAAGAATAAGCTTGGACTACTCAGCAGAAACCATGCAAGCAAGAAGGCAATGGGATAATATATATAAAGCCTTAAAGGAAAAAAACTGCCAGCCAAGAATTATATACCCACCAAAACTGTCTCTCAAATATGCTGGTGAAATTTGGGCATTTCCAGATAAGCAGAAATTTAGGGAAGTTGCAAAAACCAAACCAAACCAAATTACAAGAAATACTAAAGGGACTTCTCCAGTTAGAAAATCAGTAACATCAGATAACAACCCAAGACTAGAACACAGGACAGAGCAACCGGGTATCAACCCAGATAGGGATGTCACAAAGTAAATCAAAGCTAAAACACTGAAAATACAGAAACAGATGTCAATATGTAAAAGATGACAACATTACAACAAAAAAGAGGGACTTAAAAAATGTACATAGATTTTTCATATGGAGAGGAAGTCAAGGCGATATAAAGAAATAAAAGAACTGGTATAAACTTCAAAAAATGGGGGTAAATATTAAGGTAACCACAAAGGAAACTAACAATCCTACAACTCAAAATAAAAAACTGGAAAAATATAAAGACTCAGCAAACACAAAATCAACAGCAATGAAAAAGATGAAAAGAAAATACATAAAGAAAAACAACTCAGCACAGAAAATTAAGGGGAACAAAGAAACTGTGAACAACACACAAAAAAGACATCAAAATGACAGCACTAAACTCATACCTCTCAATAATTACGCTGAATGTAGATGGACTAAATACGCCAATAAAGAGACAGAGAGTGGCAGATTGGATAAAAAAAAAACACGATCCGTCTATATGCTGCCTACAAGAGACACACCTGAGACTTAAAGACATAAAAAAACTAAAACTCAAAGGATGGAAAAAAATATATCAAGCAAACAACACTCAAAAAAGAGCAGGAGTGGCAATATTAATCTCTAACAAAATAGACTTTAAAGTAAAATCCACCACAAAGGATAAGGAAGGACACTATATAATGATTAAAGGGTCAATACGCCAGGAGGACTTAACTATAATAAATATCTATGCACCCAATGACAGGGCTCCAAAATACATAAAACAAACTCTAACGGCACTGAAAAGAGAGATAGACAGCTCCAAAATAGTAGTAGGAGACTTCAACACACCGCTTTCGGTGAAGGACAGAACATCCAGAACGAAGCTCAACAAAGATACGGAAAAGCCGAATGCTACAATCAACAACTCGATCTCATAGACGTATACTGAACACTCCACCCAACAGCAGCCAAGTATACTTTCTTTTCCAACTCACATGGAACATTCTCCAGAATAGACCACCTATTAGGCCATAAGCATCAAAATATTACAAAGCATCTTTTCTCACCATAAAGCCATAAAAGTAGAGCTCAACAACAGAAAAAGCAAGGAAAAAAATCAAACACATGGAAACTGAACAACACCTTGCTCAAAAACTACTGGGTTATAGAAGAAATTAAGGATGGAATAAAGAAATTCATAGAATCAAA
>NW_004443942.1:7096814-7098210 GCF_000243295.1 Trichechus manatus latirostris
CAAAATAGGAATAGAAGGTAAATTCCTCAATATAATTAAGGACATTTATACAAAGCCAACAGCTAACATCATCCCAAATGGAGAGACTTTGAAAGCATTCCTCTTGAGAACGGGAACCAGACAAGGATGCCCTTTATCACCACTCTTACTCAACCTTGTGCTGGAGGTCCTAACCGGAGCAATTGGGCTAGAAAAAGACATAAAGAGCATCCAAATTGGTAGGGAAGAAGTCAAAGTATCTCTATTTGCAGATAAGATGACCTTATACACAGAATACCCCAAAGAATCCACAAGAAAACTACTGGAACTAATAGAAGATTTCAGCAAAGTTTCAGGATACATGATAAACATACAAAAATCAGTTGGATCCCTTTACACCAACAAAGAGAACCTCAAAGAGGAGATCACCAAATCGATACTGTTTATAATAGCCCACAAGAAGATAAAACACTTAGGAATAAATCTAACCAGAGACGTAAAAGATCTATACAATTAAAACTACACGACACTATTGCAAGAAACCAAAAGAGACCTGCATAAGTGGAAAAACATACCGTGCTCATGGATAGGTAGACTCAACATTGTGAAAATGTCAATTCTACCCAAAGTGATCTACAGATACAATGCAATCCCGATCCAAATTCCACTGGCATTTTTTTAAGGAGATGGAGAAAGAAATCACCAACTTCATATGGAAAGGGAAGAGCCCCAAAAAGTAAAGCATTACTCAAGAAGAAGAACAAAGTGGGAGGCCTCACACTACCTGATTTTAGAATCTATTATACTGCCAGGGTAGTCAAAACAGCCTGATACTGGTAAAACAACAGATACATAGACCAATGGAACAGAATTGAGAATCTAGACATAAATTCATCCACCTATGAGCAGCTGATACTTGACAAAGGCCCAAAGTCTGTTAATTGGGGAAAAGACAGTCTCTTTAGCAAATGGTGCTGGCATAACTGGATATCCATTTGCAAAAAACTGAAAGGAGACCCATACCTCACACCATGCACAGAAACTAACTCAAAATGGATCAAACACTTAAATATAAAATAGAAAATGATAAAGATCATGGAAGAAAAAATAGGGACAACGCTAGGAGCCCTAATACATGGCATAAACACAATATGAACTATAAGTAACAACGCACAAGCACCAGAAGAGAGACTAGATAAACCGGAACTCCTAAAAAATCGAACACTTATGCTCATCAAAAGACTTTACCAAAAGAGTAAAAAGACAACCTACAGACTGAGAAAAAATATTTGGCTATGACAAATCTGATCGGCGTCTAATCTTCTAATCTCTAAAATCTACAAGATACTGCAAAACCTCAAAAACAAAAAGACAAATAATCCAATTAAAAAATGGGCAAAGGATATGAACAGGCACT
>NW_004443942.1:7099052-7134680 GCF_000243295.1 Trichechus manatus latirostris
CAATTGGCATAACAAAGCTTATTAAGAAAATGCTCTGCATCCTACTTTGGTGAGTGGCGTCTGGGGTCTTAAAAGCTTGCAAGCGGCCATCTAAGATGCATCAATTGGTCCAAACCACCTGGAGTAAAGGAGAATGAAGAACAACAAAGACACAAGGAAAGTATTAGCGCAAGAGACAGAAAAGGCCACATAAACCAGAGACTTCATCAGCCTGAGACCGGAAGAACTAGATGGTGCCCAGCTACCACCAATTACCGCCCTGACAGGGAACACAACAGAGAGTCCCAGAGGGAGCAGGAGAAAGGTGGGGTGCAGAACTCAAATTCTATTAAGAAGATCAGACAATGATCTGACTGAGACTGGAGGAACCGTCGAAAGCATGGCCCCTGGATTCCCTATCAGCCCAGAACTAAAAACAATTTCCGAGGCCAACAGTTCAGACAGGGATTGAACTGGACTGTGGGACAAAAAGTGATACTTGTGAGGAGTGTGCCTCTTAGCTCAAGTAGATACAAGAGACTAAATGGGCAGCTTCTGTCCAGAGGTGAGATAGGAAGGCAGAGGGTTAGGAGCTGGTTGAATGGACATGGGGAATCAGGGGTGGAAAGGAGAAGTGTGCTGTCACAGTATGGGGAGCTCAATTACAGTCACATAACAATGTATATATACATTTTTGTATGGGAAAAATGAAAAACTTTAAAAATAAAAAAGAAATGAAGTAAAAGAGCTGAACAGAAGACTTCAAAGGGTGACTTGAAAAGACAAAATATTATAATGACATGTGCAAAGACCTGGAATTAGAAAACCAAAAGGGAAGAACGTGCTCGGCATTTCTCAAGCTGAAAGAATCAAAGAAAAACTTCAAGCCTTAAGTTGCAATATTGAAGGATTCTATGGGAAAAATACTGAACGACACCAGAAGCATCAAAAGAAGATGGAAGGAATGCACAGAGTCACTGTACCAAAAAGAATTGGTTAACATTCAGTCATTTCAGGCGGTAACATATGCTCAAGAATCGATGATACTGAAGGAAGAAGGCCAAGCTGCACTGAAGACATTGACAAAAAACAACCCTCCAGGAAGTGATGGAATAACCGTTGAGATGTTTCAACAAACGGATGCAGTGCTGGGTGTGCTCACTGGTCTATGCCAAGAAATTCGGAAGACAGCAGCTACCTGGCCAACCAACTGGAAGAGATTCATACTTATGCCTTCCAAAGAGAGATGATCCAACAGAATGCAGAAATTATTGAACAATATCATTAATATCACACACAAATAAAATTTTGCTGCAGATCATTCAAAGGCAGTTGCAGCAGTACATCAACAGAGATCGGCCAGAAATTCAAGTCGGATTCAGAAGAGGACATGGAATGAGCGATATCATAGCTGATGTCAATGGATTCTGGCTGAAAGCAGAGAATACCAGAAAGATGTTTACCCGTGTTTTATTGACTATGCAAAGGCATTTGACTGTGTGGACCATAACAAATTATGGATAACATTGCAAAGAATGGGAATTCCATAACACTTAACTGTGCTCATGAGGAATCTGCACATAGGTCAAGAGGCAGTCGTTCGAAGAGAACAAGGAGATGCTGTGTGGTTTAAAGTCAGGAAAGGTGTGCGTCAGGGTTGTATCCTTTCACCATATTTATTCAATCTGTACACTGAGCAAATAATCTGAGAAGCTGGACTATATGAAGAAGAACAGGGCATCAGGATTGGAAGAAGACTCATTAACAACCAGCCATATGCAGATGTCACAACCTTGCTTGCTGAAAGTGAAGAAGATATGAAGCACTTACTGATGAAGGTCAAGTACTACAGTCTTCAATATGGATTACACTTCAACATAAAGAAAACAAAAATCCTCACAACTGGAGTAATAAGCGACATCATGATAAATGGAGAAAAGATTGAAGTTGTCAAAGATTTCATTTTACTTAGATCCACAATCAAAAACCATGAAAGCAGTAGTCAAGAAATCAAATGATGTATTGCAGTGGTGCTGCAAAAGCCCTCTCTAAAGGGTTAAAAATCAAAGACGTCACTTTGAGGACTAAGGTGCCCCTGACAGAAGCTATGGTGTTTTCAATCACATATGAATGAGAAAGCTGGACAATTAATACTGAAGACCAAAGAAGAATTGATGCCTTTGAATTATGGCGTTGGTGAAGATTATTGACTATACCATGGACTACCAAAAGAACAAACAAATTTGTCTTTAAAGAAGTACAGCCAGAATGCTCCTTAGAGGCATGGATGGCGAGACTATGTCTCACATACTTTGCACACGTTACCAAAAGAGACCAGTCCCTGGAAAAGTATATCGTGTGCTTGGTTAAGTAGAGGGTCAATGAAAGAGAGAAATACCCTAGATGAGATGGATTGACACAGTGGCTGCAACAATGGGCTCAAGCATAACAGTACTAGAGGATTGCACAGGACTGGGCAGTGTTTCCTTCTATTGTACATAGGGTCGCTAGAGTTGGATACGACTTGACAGCACCTAACAACAACATTACTGAATTCAAGCTTAACAATTCATAGAACATTAAACTATGACATTTTTTCTGATGTTTCAGTTTGGGAACTTTTTGTCATAGTTATACATTGATATTCTTAGAACACAATCTTACAATTAGGTTTACAGTCAAACTTTCAGAATTCCCCAATATTTGCTTGTTGTATAGCTATAGAAATAGAATTATAATAAACATCTTTCAAACAGGATTTTCCATGTTTGTGATAATTTCCTTGGTGTAGATTTCCATATGTAGAACTATTAGATCACTTTCTGATCACTGAGCAGAATTGCCATTTGGGTACCCTGGTATATGGGATTTGAAACCTCCCCTTCCCCAAAGACAAGTGCCATAGTTCTCTCTGATAATATCCTAATATACAGCAGGCTACCAACCTTTTCATTTTCTTTCTACTTTCTCTCTCAATGGACTCTTTGATAAAAGGCTTTTGGCTTTCTCCTTCAAAAAGTATAATCTCTGTACAGTTTGGAACACTCCATTTAATTAGATCCTCAAATCATGCCAAGATGGAGGAAGGGCCAGGCTTAAAAAAATAATGTCTTGCTCACACATGGATTGATCCAAAATCGGTATTTTAACCTAAGCTCTGAAATACAGTTTTTCAGTAACAATTATCCTGGGGGAAATGAAAACTTTGAAAAAATGCATTTCAGTTACATGATATATTGCTTAATTTCATAATTTAATAATAAGGTCTCAGTTATGAATCTAGCAATAGCCCAGAACTTACATATGAATTTAAAATTGAACTAAAACCACTCATTTCATCTCTGTCAGGTTTTGTATTTGTGTGTGTATATTCCAGGGCAGTAGTATTACATTTCCAAAGAGAATAACAGTTTGTTTAAAATAAATATAGTTAATCTTCCAGATTACTTTAGAATTTATTATAAAATGAAACTTCTATTTTACAATTAAATTTTGAGAACTGACCATCATTGCCAAAATAAAAAAATATGAAAATAGTCAAATACCAAACTACAAGTAAGATAATAATGGAGGTAATACCTTTACCATAAAATGAGCTCTTAAGAATATATAAGAAAATTTCTGACACTCCAAGAAATTAATAAACAAAGGGCATGAGTGAACATGTAACTCATTAAAAAGGAATTATTTTGATAAATGTAATGAAAACGCCCAGCCTCACTCATAATAATAATTCAAAAAGCAAAATAAACAATTCTGAAATTCATGGCAGCTTTATTCAGAAAAGCCAAAAACTGGACACAGCCCAGGTGTCCATCAACAGGAGAATCAATAAATAACTGTGGTATATTCATGCAATGGAATACTAAAAAACAAACCAATGAAAACTCAAACTAGTTGCTGTCAAGTTGATTTGACTCATGGTGACCACAAGTGTGTCAGAGTAGAACTGTGCTCCATAGGGTTTTCAATGGCTGCTTTTTTGGAATTAGAGTTCCAGGGCTTTCTTCTGAGGTGCCTCTGGGTGGACTCAGATCACTAACCTATTAGTTAGCAGCCACCTGTTGGTACCACCCAGGGACTCAGCAATGAAAACGAAAACAAAAACAAACCTACCGGTACACAAAGCATGAATGAATCTCAGAAGAATGCTGAGTGAAAGAAGCCTTATGCCAAGGAGTACTTACTGTATGATTCCATTTATACGAAATTCTGAAAAGGGCTAAAGAAAACTATGATTAAAAAGATTGAGAACAGTAGTTACCTCTGGGTGGCAGCAGGTATGGGGGGCAGAATTTTATGGAAAATGGCATGAGGCAACTTTTGGTGAGAGGGTAATGTCCTGTATCTTGATAGAAGTTTGTGTTTCCTAGGTGTTTGTGTTTGCCAAAACTGATTAAATGGTACACTTAAGATTTATGCATTTCATTGTACATAAATTTCGCCTAAAGGGAACAGTAAACAAATTTTGAACTCAGTTTAATGATAAGTACACTTAAGAGTTTAGGGGTAAAATGTACTATTGTTATATGCAACTTACTCTAAGACCTGTTAAAAATAATACACATTGATGGATGGACAGAGGAATGGAGAGATATCTACATCTTTGTTAAATATATGTGTGTTAAATATATATGTGTTAAAATGTAGAGTTCAGGTGGTGGGCACATGGGTATTCATTTTTAAATTCTTTCAACTTTTCTGTACATTTAAATTTTTTATCAGTAAAATGTTGAACAAAACAACTCTGAAATGCTATGTTATTGTTAGGTGTCATTGAGTTGGATCCAACTCATTGCAACCCCATGTACAACAGAACAAAATACTGCCTGGTCCTGCTCCATCCTCAAAACTGTTCTTATGCTTGAGCCCATTGTTGCAGCCACTGTGTCAATCCATGTCACTGAGGGTCTTCCTCTTTCTGGTTGACCCTTTACTTTACCAAGCATGATGCTTCTCCAGGGACTAGTCCCTCTTGATAATATGCCCAAACTACATGAGATGAAGTCTCCTATCCTTGGTTCTAAGGAGCATTCTGGTTATACTTCTTCCAAGACAGATTTGTTCGTTCTTTTGGCAGTTCATGGTATATTCAATATTCTTCGCCAACACCACAACTCAAAGGCGTCAATTCTTCTTCGGTCTTCCTTATTTATCGTTCAGCTTTCGCACGCATATGAGGCAACTGAAAACACCATGGCTTGGGTCAGGAGCACCTTAGTCTTCCAGGTGACATCTTTGCTTTTTAACACTTTAAAGAGGTCTTTTGCAGCAGATTTTCCAATGCAATACGTAGTTTGATTTCTTGACTGCTGCTTCCGTGGGTGTTGATTGTGGATCCAAGTAAAATGAAATCCTTGACAACTTCAATCTTTTCTCTGTTTATCACGATGTTGCTTATTGGTCCAGTTGTCAGGACTTTTGTTTTGTTTATGTTGAAGTATAATCCATACTGAACACTGTAGTCTTTGATCTTCATCAATAATTGCATGAAGTCCTCTTTACTTTCAGCAAGCAATGGTGTGTCCTCTGCATAATTCAGGTTGTTAATGAGTCTTCCTCCAATCCTGATGCCGAGTTCTTATTCATATAGTCCAGTTTCTCAGATTATTTGCTCAGCATACAGATTGAATAGGTATGGTGAAAGGATACAACCCTGTCGCACACTTTTCCTGACTTTAAACCACTCAGTATCCCCTTGTTCTGTCTGAATTACTGCCTCTTGGTCTCTGTACGGGTTCCTCATGAGCACAATTAAGTGTTCTGGAATTCTCATTATTCGCAATGTTATCCATAATTTCGTATGATCCACACAGTTAAATGCCTTTGCATAGTCAATAAAACACAGGTGAACATCTTTCCGGTATTCTCTGCTTTCAGCCGAGATCCATCTGACATCAGCATTGATATCCCTTGTTCCACGTCCTCTTCTGAATCTGGCTTGAATTTCTGGCAGTTCCGTGTCAATATACTGCTGCAACTGCTTTTGAATGATCTTCAGCAAAATTTTACTTGTGTATGATATTAATGATATTGTTCGATAATTTCCTCATTCAGTTGGATTACCTTTCTTGGGAATACACATAAATATGGATCTCTTCCAGTCGGTTCTCCAGGTAGCTGTCTTCCAAATTTCTTAGCATAGAGGAGTGAGCACTTCCAGCATCTGTTTGCTGAAGCATCTTAATTGGTATTTCAACAATTCCTGGAGACTTGTTGTTCACCGATGCCTTCAATGCAGCTTGGATCTCTTCCTTCAGTACCATCAGTTCCTGATCATATGCTACCTCCTGAAATGGTTGAATGTTGACCAATTCTTTTTGCTATAGTGACTCTGTATATTCTTTCCACCTTCTTTTGATGCTTCCTGTGCCATTTAATATTTTCCCCATAGAATCCTTCAATATTGCAACTTGAGGCTTGAATTTTTTCTTCATTCTTTCAGCTTGAGAAATGCGGAGCGTGTTCTTCCGTTTTGGTTTTCTATCTCCCAGTCTTTGCACATGTCATTATAATACTTTACTTTGTCTTCTCAAGCCACCCTTTGAAATCTTCTGTTCAGCTCTTTTACTTCATTGTTTCTTCCTTTTGCTTTAGCTACTCAACCTTCAAGAGCAAGTTTCAGAGTCTCTTCTGACATCCATTTTGGTTTTTTCTTTCTTTCCTGTCTTTTTAATGACCTTTTGCTTTCTTTATGTATGATGTCCTGGATGTCATTCCACAACTCATCTAGTCTGCGGTCATTAGTGGTCAACACATCAAATGTATTCTTGAGATGATCTCTAAATTCAGGTGGGATATACTCAAGATCATACTTCAGCTCTCATGGACTTGTTCAAATTTTCTTCAGTTTTAACTTGAACTTGCGTATGAGCAATCGATGGTCTGTTCTGCAGTCAGCCACTGGCCTTGTTCTGACTGATGATATCAGCTTTTCCATCATCTCTTTCCACAGGTACAGTCGATTTGATTCATGTGTATTCTATCTGATGAGTTCCATGTGTATAGTCACTGTTTATGTTGTTGAAAAAAGGTATTTGCAATGAGGAAGTCGTTGGTCTTGAAAATTCTGTCATGTGATCTGCTGCATCGTTTCTATCACCAAGTCCATATTTTCCAACTACCTATCCTTCTTTTTTGTTTCCAAGTTTCGCATTCCAATCACCAGTAATTATCAGTGCATCCTGATTGCATGTTTGATCAATTTCAGACTGCAGAAGTTGGTAAAAAAAATCTTCAGTTTCCTCATCTTTGGCCTTAGTGGTTGGTGCATAAATTCAAATAATAGTCGTATTACCTGGTCTTCCTTGTAGGCATATAGATATTATCCTATCACTGACAGCCTTGTACTTCAGGATAGATCTTGCAATCTTCTTTCTGACAATGAATGTGACGACATTCCTCTTCAATTTGTCTTTCCCAGCATAGTCCACTATATGATTGTCTGATTCAAAATAGCCAATACCAGTCCATTTCAGCTCACTAAAGCCTAGGATATCAATGTTTATGCGTTCCATTTCATTTTTGACAATTTCCAATTTCCTAGATTCATACTTCGTACATTCCATGTTCCAATTATTAATGGATGTTTGCAGCTGTTTTTTCTCATTTTGCGTTCTGCCACATCAGCTAATGAAGGTCCCGAAAGCCTGACTCCAAGCATGTCATGAAGGTAGACTCTACTTTGAGGAGGCAGCTCTTCCCCAGTCATCTTTTGAGTGACTTCCAATCTGAGGGGCTCATCTTCTGGCACTGTATCAAACAATGTTCTGCTGCTGTTCATAAGGTTTTCACTGGCTAATTCTTTTCTGAAGTAGACTACCGGGTCCTTCTTCCTAGTCTGTCTTAGTCTGGAAGCACAGCTAAAACCTGTCTGCCTTGGGTGACCCTGCTGGTATTTGAATACTGGTGGCATAGCTTCCAGCATCACAGCAACACACTAGCTCCCACAGTATGACAAACTGACAGACTGGTGGGGGCTGAAATACTATATTTGCTATTAAACAAACAAAAATATTAAAAATTATAATATGCAATAATAGCCAATATGCTGTAGAAACTGGTACTCTTGTTCACAAGTGTATAATTTGGTGTATATATATTTTTTAAACAATTTGGCAGTTTGCATCAAAAGAAAAAAAAAACATGGCCTACCTCATCTAATAATTCTACTTATAGAAATCTACACCAAGAAAATGACCTCAAACATGGGAAATACTGTATGAAGGAAGATGTTCAATTATTACATTATTTATATGGCAGTAAGTTGAAAACCTAACTGTCCAACAGCAAATCAACAGATAATTTTGTCTGTATCTCTTGGAGCCCTGGTGGTGGCACAGTGGTTAAGAGCTTGGCTGCTAACCAAAAGGTTGGCAGTTCGAATCCACCAGCCGCTCCTTGGAAACCCTATGGGGAAGTTCTAAACTGTTCTATAGGGTCACTGTGAGTCGGAATCTACTCAATGGCAACAGTTTTTTTCTGTTTTTTGTATCTCCTTGTTTCCAGAGAAAATTAAGGTGGCTGGTAATAAAATTCAGTCCCTGGGGGTGCAGATGGTTTGTGCTGACTACTAACTGGAGGCTTGGCAGTGCAGAGGGAAAAAGACCTGGCAGTATACTTCTATAAGATTACAACTATTGAAAATCCTACAGAGTGCAGTTCTATTCCGAAACACATGAGGTCTCCATGGGTCATAATTGACTCATTGGCTATGGGTTTGGTTTTTTTGGTTTGTTGATAAACTTAGACACAATGAAATAGTAAAAAGACAGGAATAATGCCTGACGAGGGAAATGAATCATTAAGTGAAATATATACATCTACTCTTAAAATATTACATATAGTTACAAAGCCTAGTTTCACTGAAAATGTCTGTTATATGTTAGATGAAAAGTAGGCAACAAATGTGTAGATATACCATAATTACGGCTGTTCAGAAGTGTTACATTTCTGAGGCTGTTTGTACTAGATGCTGTAGTGCACTGCTCACACCCTGCTTTCAGGACTAAGGCATTTATTTCTTCAGCTCCCTGGAGTGTTGGTGGCTAATGGCTGTCAGATAATTCACTCACTGAGAATTGCTTTCAGCCAGAGGAAGTTGCCTTGGTCAAGAACTGAGTGCCTCCTTGGGAATAACTCTGTTGTATCTTCCAGGGAAAGACTGGTTATATAATTTGTATAGTGCAAAGCAAAATGAAAACGTGAACCCCTTGCTAAAAAAGTATTAAGAATTTCAATACTGTATGAGACTACTACAGTAAAAACTCATGAAATGGTTTATACACAAAAAGAAACAATTTTTGATGGTTACAAGGGAGGGGAGGGGTGGGGATGGAAAAACACTAAATAGACGATCGATAAGTGGTAACTTTTGTGAAGGGTAAGACAGTACACAATACTGGGGACACCAGCATAACTTGTACAAGGCAAGGTCATGGAAGCTCCAGACACATCCAAGCTCCCTGAGGGTCCAAATTGCTGGGGACCATGGTCTTAGGGAACATCTAGCTCAACTGGCATAACATAGTTTATAAAGAAAATGTTCTACATTCTACATTGGTGAGCAGCATCTGGGGTCTTAAAAGCTTGTGAGCAGCCATCTAAGATATTCCACTGGTCTCACCCCTTTGGGAACAAGGGAGAATGAAGAAAACTAAAGATACAAGGGAAAGAGTAGTCCAGAGGAGTAATGGATCACATCTACCACAGCCTCCACCAGGCTGAGTCCAGTACAACTAGATGGTGCTCAGCCACCACCACTGACTGCTCTGACAAGGATCACAGTAGAGGGTCCTGGACAGCGCTGGAGGAAAATGTAGAACAAAATTCTAAGTCACAAAAAAAAACCCAGACTTACTGGCCTGACAGAGCCTGGAGAAACCATGAGAGTATGGCCCTCGGATACCCTTTTAGCTCAGTAATTAAGTCACTCCCAAGATTTATGCTTCAGCCAAAGATTAGACAGCCCCATGAAACAAAATGAGACTACAGGGGCACAACAGCCTGGGGGCAAGGACTAGAAGGCAGGAAGGGACAGGAAAGCTGGTAATAGGGAACCCAAGGTCGAGAAGGGAGAGTATTGACATGTCATGGGGTTGTTAACCAATGTCATAAAACAATATGTCTACTAACTGTTCAATGAGAAACTAGTTTGTTCTGTAAACCTTCATCTGAAGTACAATAAAAAAAGAAAAAAAGAAAAAGAATTTCAAGACAGTGACAGGAAAGCATTAAACCAAGTATAGAGCTCTCCTGAGCGTGGGACCCTGTGTGATTACATAGGTTGTATGCCTATGAAATTGGCCCTAATCCAGGGAGGTATAAAGGCCCAGGCTCTTTGCCTGAAGGTGGGACAACTCTAGAGCTTCCTGTGGAATAGGTCAAGGCCTTTCTTGTACACTTGAACTTCTCACTCTGCCCAATCCCACTTCCTTCACTCCCCTACAGATACTGATCACAAGGGCACTCTCCAATGAACTTTCTACACAAAAATCTCCAACTCAGAGTCTTTTCCAGGGAACCTGACATAATACACTGTTGTTAAAGAAAACAAACCATTTTTTCTCCTTTCTGGATTTTAGTAATATGTTTACATGGCATTTATAATAAAAATATTTTCCAATTAAAAAACATATTAGGAGTTCTGCTTCTGCTAGGATGTAGAAAACAATAAAAAAGTATCACTTTCACTTTAACAATGAGAAAAAGCTGAATAACCTACAAAACCATAATTTTTTGAGCCCGCCAGAGAGCTGAAGTCCCAAAGCAAATCAGGTGTACTGAATCAAAAGGGTGATGAGGCCTTCCAAAGAGATGAATCACATGAATTGTTTCACCTTTGGCAGAGGAGTGGGGGGAAGAGGTGGCATTGGAAAAAGCTGGGGCCTGCGCTGGGACTAGGGTAAGGTGAGGGAGGCATTCTCTTCCTGTGCAAAGTTTAAGGAGATGCCCAAAATCTCAGAAATGAAGATAAATTATATTTTAATGCAATATTTTAAAAATGCATGAACACAATATTAACTTATCAAATGAAGACATGACCAGACTCAGCACTTTACCCTAACCCTGGCCCTATGGGATCCTGTCTTTAAAATTTAGGTATTTTACTCATCATTGATGTTTTGCGTTCATTTTTATTTAAAAAAATATTCCCCTAAAATACTTATCTTGATTACTGACGTTTTGGCGCCCTTGTAAGTTTTTTGCTGGAGGCAAGTTCGTCACTTTCATCCTAATTCCAGCCTTGCAGAAGGGTACCTACATCTGGAAACCGATTTTGTTCACCAAATAAAATGAGGCAAGACCTTGTCCTAGCAGTTTGCTTGCCCAGTGAACAAAACGTCAACTAGCAAACGCAGATGTAGATCTGCTGAATCTTCTTGAAATTTACTCTTGGCTGGGGATTGCGCCAGAGAGCGGCAACAAAACTGTTTCTATTTGCTTTATCTAAACGTAATTTATCCATACACGTTTCCCAAGCACTTGCTACGCATAAACTGTACATGGCCAACTAGCCTGTGACAAGGTGGCTTTTACTTGGGGGTCTAAGGAAGAACTGGACAGTCAGCATAGACGAATTTTAGTTTGAGCAGGCTTCTGAGAAAAATCAATTCCTATATCACTTTTCTTGGAAGCATTTACTGAGCGCGAGCCTTTAGAAAGACTCGGTCTTTCTGGGCCCGGGTCGCAGACCCAACAAACAAGGTTTCAGAACAGCGCCTCTGTCGGCGAAGGAGCCCGAGCTCCCGGGAGCTGACCACAGGCCAACCGGCTGACCTCAGCACGGACCCGACGCCTAGACTCAACCCTGGGCGCTGCGCAACCTTGGGTGTCGGGACCATCAGCTCCGCCCGTGAGTAGACTGAGTCCTTCGGGCTGACCCCACGGTGGGCTTCTACTCCGGCCACGCCTCCTTCCCAGGCGCAGGCGGAGCCCACAGAAGCTGGGGCTGAAGACTGCTGGATGCGCTTCACCCTCTGATCTTCACTTGGTGCCGGGGAGCCAAGCCTGGGAATCCTCGACTCCAGAAAAAACTTTCATTTGCAGGAAGTGGGAGAGGATGTATGTGCAGTATAAAGGTATGTTTATGGAATGTAAATATCAAGGCCGTGTCTGTTCGCCAAATGGGTGAGTGCTCCGGACAGTGCTTTTGGGGTCACAATGAATGAATTAGTGAGTAGATGTCTGGGAGGGGGCGATTCCCCGTGGGGTGTGAATCTCGAATACCAAAGGCCTAGGTAAGTCGTGTTGAGCATACTGTGGGAGAGGGAGAGAGGGACTTAGAAACCTCAGGGCCTGCAGCGGCTGATGGGTTGGGGTGCCTCTGGCTCTTTAGCCCAGGATGGGGTGGTAGTGGTGGGGAGCAGGGAACTGGTCTGGACCGGAAGTTCACAGCAGGGGCCTATCTGTGGAAAATAGCGCCTATGGCAATTAATTTCAAATTGCTGAATGATCTCTTACAACTGTTGATGGAAACTACCCATGGCCAATAGAAACTGCTCTTTAGCACCTCTTCACAAGCTTTGCCCAGGGCCCGAGCCCTGCCTGCCCCATCTTAGTTACCCTCACCAACGGATGGACACACTAGTGTTCGCGTGTGTTGGGGGAGCGGCCTGGGTGGTTGTAGGCTGCAAAGAGGTGCGGAGGGTTGGAAAGACTTGGAAATGCGGCCTGAAGCCCTAGGGAACTTGCAGAGACTCACTTTTGAGAATCTTAGTTTGGAAGTTCCTTTGGCTGTGGAAAGCTGATGGATCCCAGGGCATCCTCAAAGGATTCCAGGACAGAGGGAAAAGAGACCTTCTGGATCCCTTTGTAGGCTGAGCAGTTTGGGTAGGATAGAAAGTAGATGTTCAGGGTGGAAAGTCTGACTAGGAATGGGATGATTTTTTTTCGGCTTCAGCTACCAGGCATGGACATACAGGGAACCTGGGTGTGGTTGCTCTGTCTCATTAGAAGGTGAGGAAAACCCCTAATGTGCCAGGCTACCTCAAATGCTGAGGAAGGGCTGTGGCAGAGACCCCAGTTTAGAATTAACTGACTGTGCCTGGAAGTGATGTCATTCTCCCCTTTCAAGAGAGGCCTCATGGGTTTCCAGAAGTTCTCTCTCTTCCTTGCTCTCAGGGTCTTGGCCTTAGAGAAGGCCAGCAGCCGCCAGATGGCGCCACTGAGTTGGAACAGCCCTGTCAGGAGTGTACTCCCCTGGTACAGCTCTTGAGATCAGACAATTTCATGGCTTTGAAGTCAGACCAGGGCGTGGCTCCCAGTAAATCAATGTCTTGAGACACTGGCCTCAGGCCTTGTCCACTTGAGAGTCAACTACATCCTCATGGTTGTTTATCCAGGGGAGGGGCCAGGCAGGGTTCTCAGTGCCTACAATGGCTTTGCTTCCTCTCCCCAGGTCAGCCATAGAGAACAGCCCAGACCCTGGCTACACTCAGTGAGAGGTAGCACGCCTCCTGCTGGCTGCACTGGTGAAGGACTTTGTGCTGATGAAGGCCAGCAAGCTGCAGCAGGGGACAGAGGGTTCCAGGTAAGGCTCCTGGCCCTGTCCAGCATAGGCCCTCCCTTCCCTCCTGTAATACTCAGAAAGACAGATCCCAGAGGTAGGAGAGAACATACGTGGCCAGGACCCCAGCTGGCTGTCATTGTTCACCATGGCCTCTGACCAGCTGTTCTCAGGTTCCACTGTTGACAGAGGTCCAGCTGCAGCTGGAGGGACTGTGGTTAGACTACATTAAAAGTTCTACTTCCAAAGGCTGTTAGGAAGTGAATTGGGAAGGTGTAGAATAGCTTACTTTGGGACATGGTCTATCCGTATTGAGAAGACCTCTCAGCATTAGTTGAGTTAGGACTGGTAAGTGTGAGGCCCTGTATATCTCAGGAGCTTTTAGAAATGTGGCCCCGCTTGGTTAACCTGCATGTTATTCTTTCACACCTGCAAGGAGCCTTCACTCCACATTTGCAAAGTAAAGGCAAAGCCTTGTAGAGGGTGGGGCCACATAGAGCAGTGTCTGAGGTAGGTCTGGGGTCTTTAGATATGAAGGGCCTGCCTGCTCTCTGTGGAACATCTATGGAGATATGCATGTTCTCACGGGGCCAGAAAGAGCACCCTTCCTCACTCCACCTCCCGGTATACCCTGAGCTTGGAGCAGAGACCACCCCCTGACCTGGCCCCAGCACTGCCCAGAAGAGGCATGCATTGTACCTTTATTCACCCTGAGAACCCTCTCTGCAGAGCATGAAGGACTGAGCAGCATGTGGAATGTGGAGAAAGGTCACTTTTCCCCACCCTAGCCCTTCCCCACACTGCCCTGGCCCAGGGTACCTCTGAGTCTCCTGAGGGAGGATGTGTGAGCTGCCTGTCTCCCCCTTCCCTCTGTGCACCTATCTAGCCTTCCCTAGAGCTACCCTCCAGGACATGTCTTTGCACATGATACTGTCTGGCATGTCTGGAGAGCTCCAGATCTATGTGGTGCAGTAATCTGAGTACCTGAGTGCTGAACACATACCTGCACAACTACAAGTTCTCTGACACTGACTTCAGGGCTGAAATACTGATATGAAAAAGGCATAGTCAGGTTTGGAGAGGAATCACTACTCCAACTTTGGAGTGTCCCAGGAGAAAATACTGAAGTTGTCAAGGATTTCATTTTATTTGGATCAGTGTCCATGGACGCAGCAGTAAAGAAATCAAACGACGCATTGCATTGGGCAAATCTGCTGCAAAAGACCTCTTTAAAGTGTTAAAAAGCAAAGATGTCACTTTAAGGACTAAGGTGCACCTGACCCAAGCCATGGTGTTTTCAGTCACCTCATATGCATATGGAAGCTGGATGATGAATAAGGAAGACAGAGGAAGAATTGATGCATTTGAATTATGGTGTTGGCAAAGAATATTGAATATACTACGGACTTCCAGAATGCTCATTAGAAGCAAAGATAGTGAAACTTTGTCCCACACACTTTGGACATGTTATCAGGAGATATTAGTCCCTGGAGAAGGTCATCATGCTTGGTAAAGTAGAGGTGTCAGCAAAAAAGAATACCTTCAGTGAGATGGATTGACACAGTGGCTGCAACAATGGCTTCAAGCATTAACAATGATTGTGAGGGTGGCGCAGGACTGGGCAGTGTTTCGTTCTGTTGTACACAGGGTCACTATGAGTTGGAACCAACCAGTGGTACCTATCAACAACACAACAGGATGCCAAATGAACTCCTCCCACTCCGTCCTGATTTCCTCTCGTGCTTCCATTTATGAACTTGATGCATGTGGATTCCCCTCTGGTTCCTCTTTAGGCTGTTAATGAAGACTTTGTTTGTGACAGGAGAGAGAGCAGGAGTCACAGGTAAGGATAGAGATCAGAGAGAGATAAAGAGATTCTCAAGTACTGATAAGCACATTCCTCATTCGAGGAATAAACCGATTTTTCTAAAATACTCTGAGATGTGGTGGTCATTGCTCTGGCCCAAGTCCCTGACTTTGAGAGATGCTTAGAAGTAGCCTTAGTCCAGGGTGACTGATCACAAGGCTTAGTAGGCGGACCCTGTGAACCAGCTTAAACAGCAAGAATAGGTGTGCTAAGGAGCAGGTAAGCACTTCTGAAAGAGGATACTTCAAACCTTGTTTTCTAGGCCTCTTCCAGGTAAGACTGGGGAATTTTTATTTTCCTGTGGAAGATGTTTCGTACTTGTCCTTGGGAAGTGACCTCCAGAGACTCCCTGTGTGCTTCAGACTGGGACTGGGAGTAACCCCCACATTCACTGTGGTCCTTTTGGCCTTTGCTAATCACGCTTTCCTGGCACCAAAGGGATAAACTATAACAGGTGGGAAGAGCAGTGTTTCAGCATGTGCCCCATAGCCAGGAACTAGAGGAGGCACTGAATTTTCTGTGACATTCTTTCTTCTGTGACATTCTTCTTCTAGGGAAGGATTCCTAGCAAAGGTTAGCATTATAATTTCCCCTAATGGCCCTTGTGAACTTCTGTTTTGATAATTGTGTTTAGAAGAAACACTTAATTGGTATGTGGTGCAACTCAGAACATTAGTTCCTTTTATGAAGTTCCCATGGGGAAGACTCTTCTCCATTGACCTCTCCTGACCTCAAAGACTCACAGTCCTTACTCTTCTCCATCCTGAAAATCAGTGTCACTGCCCAGAAGAGAGACTGCAACACTGCCACCTGTGTGACCCATCACCTGAAAGGCTTGCCAAGCGGATTGAGGGGTGTGGTGAAGAGTAACTTTGTGCTACCAATGTAGGCTCCGAGGCCACAGGGGCCTTCAGGCTTGAGCAGTTGGACGACTCCAGGGAGAAACTGATCGCTCTCTTGGTCATGGAGGAGGCACTTGTAAAGCAGGAAAGAGGCCCATAGTCTGAGTCCCACTGGATGTCAGGCCATATTTTGGGTTTTTCATGGGGGAAGAGGTGGGCAAGGCTGGCTTTCCTCTGTGGTTCTGAGTTCATCCCTCTAAGGCATTTAAATGATGCTAATTTAAAACCCAGATTATTTAAAAAGTAATGGAGATCATTCAGACTGTGGGACACGATCCTTGATTATACTGTTCATCCTTTGCTTTTGGGTTGTAGTGAAACTGAACTTGCCTGTTTTGATCTTTTTTATAAGGAAAGCATTGTAAATTAGAACATTTTCCATGGAATATGGAAATATACACATTCCATTCTTTTTGATATTGAAAACTGTCTTCTTGATCTAAAACTGTATGAAAAATAAGCTAATTCCAGTTCCTTCTGTGCATTCCTCCTTTTTAAAATACACTTTTTATTTTGCAATAATTTTAGATTCACAGAAAATTTGCAACAGTAGTACAGAGAGTTCCTGTATATCCTTCACTAACTTTTACCTGATATTAACGTTTTACATAACTATGTTACGTTAGTCAAAACTAAGAGATTAATGTTGGTATATTACTATTAACTATAGACATTATTCAAACTTGACCAGTTTTTCTCACTAATCTCCCTTTTCTGTCCCAAAATCCAATTTAGGATCTCGCATTGCATTTCTTCTTCATGTCTCCTTAGTCTCCTCTGATCTGTGACACTTTCTCAGTCCTTCCTTTTTTTTTTATTGTATTTTAGATGACTGTTTACAAAACAAACTAGCTTCTCGTTAAACAGTACATATATTGTTTCATGACATAGGTTAACAACCCCACGACATGTCAACACTTTTCCTTCTCAACCTTGGGTTCCCTATTACTAGCTTTCCTGTCACCTGCTGCCTTCTAGTCCTTGCCCCTGGGCTGGTGTGCCCCTTTAGTCTTGTTTTGTTTTATGAGCCTGTCTAATCTTTGGCTGAAGGGTGAACCTCAGGAGTGACTTCATTACTGAGCTAAAAGGGTGTCCGAGGGCCATACTCTCAGGGTTTCTCCAGTCTCTGTCAGGCCAGTAAATCTGTTGTTTTTTTTTTTTTTGTCACTTAGAATTTTGTTCTACATTTTTCTCCAGTGCTGTCCAGGACCTTCTGTTATGATCCCTGTCAGAGCATTTGGTGGTGGTATCCAGGCACCATCTTTTTGTGCAGGACTCATTCCGGTGGAGGCTGTGGTACTTGTGGTCCATTAGTCTTTTGGACTAATCTTTCCCTTGTGTCTTTGGTTTTCCCCATTTTCCCTTGCTCCAGAAAGGGTGAGACCAGTGGAGTATCTTAGATGGCTGCTCACAAGCTTTTAAGACCCCAGACGCTACTCACCAAAGTAGAATGTAGAATATTTCTTTATAAACTATGTTATGCCAGTTGAACTAGATGTTCCCTGAGACCATGGTCCCCATAGCCCATAGTCCTGTAATTGGGTCCCTCAGGGAGTTTGGATGTGTCTATGGAGCTTTCATGACCTTGCCTTGGACAAGTCGTGCTGGTTTCCCCAGTATTGTGTACTGTCTTACCCTTCACCAAAGTAACCACTTATCTGTTGTCTGTTTAGTGTTTTTCCATCCCCACCCCTCCCCTCCTAACCATCAAAGATTGTTTCTTTTTAATTTATCAGTTACTATGGGACAAATAGCAGATGAAGTTGCTAGAGGGATGTAAGCACAACAGCAATCTCTGACCTCATTGGCCAAGGTGGCATTAGACAACAGAATAGCCTAGGACTTTTTATTAGCCCAAGAAGGTGGAGTCTGTGCTGTAGTAAATACCTCCTGATGCATTTGGGTAAATAACACAGGAGAAGTAGAACAGGATATATATAGAATTAGACAACTAGCTACTTGGTTACACTGTAACACCCTTACAAACACCAGATCTATTTGGTTGGTTGCCATCAGGAATAAGTACATGGGCTAGATCACTACTACAAAGGATAGTAATATTCTTGGTCTGCATCCTGATAGTATTAGGTATAATAAGATTTATCCTCTATTCTCTTACACACCTAAAAGGCAAAAGAAGGCCTCGGGCTAAAATGTTAATGTACATTGAGTCTGCTCACTCCGGCAATGCGATTGATGGGAGCATTGCTCTTACTTAATAACCTGGTGAAGAACCAGATGGTATCCGGTGGAAAACCAGCACCGTGAGTTTAAAGGGCCTGCCATGGCCGCCTTCTAGGAGCTTGACTAAGTCCAGGTATTGATCATCGATGTGTTATCTCTAATCTCCGATCAAAAGGAGGGACTGATTTAGGAAATAATATTGGAGTTATTACTCCCTCTCCTTGAGCATACAGGATGTGACCCAGCAGGACCTGAGCCCTCACAGACTCACAAAGACACATCAACTGGGCCCTGAGATAAGACAATGGAAGGGACAATCTCAGAAATTATCTTAAGGAAGTTTTCACAAAAGGGCAATAAAACCTAACCCAAAGGAGTTCTCACCTTTTGTCTTTTTCTATTAACATTTAGTGAATAGAAATTTGTTGGATCAGTGGAGACCCTCCTGACTTTTGTAACTGAAACCCATACTAATGATTGTTAAGAAAGATGATTCAAAATGTAAGATTACAATTTCTAGCCAATCAGTGAAAAAGTGATGCTTTCAATGATTCTACCCATTTGGTGATGTTGATATATATTGATGATTCTGTAACCTTCCTTGGACTCGGGCAGACATGGCTGTGGCAGCATGCTTGTCTGTTTTCCCACTCTTGCCTATTCTGTGATATTCTTTGGACTCGGGCAGACATGGCTGTGGCAGCATGCTTGTCTGCTTCCCACTTTTGTCCTTTTGAATATATGCCAAATAAAACTTTCTTTTTACTTTAAAAAAAAAAAGGTTTTTTTTTTTTGTGTGTGTAAACCTTTTCACGAGGTTTTATAGTAGTGGTTTCATACAATATTTGTCCTTTTGTGACTGATTTATTTCACTCAGCATAATGCCCTCCAGATTCATCCATGTTGTGAGATGCTTCGCAGATTCATCATTGTTCTTTATCGTTGCGTAGTACTCCATTGTGTGAATGTACTATAGTTTGTTTATCCATTCATCTGTTGATGGGCATCTAGGTTGTTTCCATCTTTTTGCTATTGCGAATAATGCTGTAATGATCATGGGTGTGCATATGTCTATTCGTGTGACAGATCTTATTTCTCTAGAATTCATTCCTAAGAGTGGGGTTACTGGATCATATGGTATTTCTATTTCTAGCTTTCTAAGGAAGCACCATATCATTTTGCAAAATGGGTATACCATTTTGCATTCCCACCAGCAATGCGTAAGAGTTCCAGTCTCCCCGCAGCCTCTCCAATATTTGTTATTTTCTGGTTTTTTGATTCGTGCCAGTAATGCTGGGGTGAGATGGTATCTCGTTGTGGTTTCGATTTGCATTTCTCTAGTTGCTAGTGACTGACAGCATTTCCTCAGGTGTGTGTTAGCCACTTGAATATCTTTTTTGGTGAATTGTCTATTCATTTCCTTTGCCCGTTTTTTAATTGGATTATTTGTCTTTCTGTTGTAGAGGTGTTGGATTTTCCTGTAGATTTTAGAGATTAGACCTTTGTTGGATTTGTAATAGCCAAATTTTTTTTCCCAGTCTGCAGGTTCTCTTTTTACTCTTGATGAGCACAAGTGTTTAATTTTTAGACAATCTCCGTTATCTTTTAGAGTTCGTGTATTGTTAGTTATGGTTTGTATCCTGTCAGTGCTGTCTATTACGGTCTTTAGTGTTGATTCTATTTTTTCTTTTATGATCTTTATAGTTTTTAGTTTTATATTTAGATCTTTGATCCATTTTGAATTAATTTTTTTCTGTGATGTGAGGTATGAGTCCTGTTTAATTTTTTTGCAGATGGACATCCAGTTTTTCTGGCTCCATTTGTTAAAAGAGTTTTTCCCCATTTGATGGACTTTGGGCCCTTGTTGAAGATCAGGTGGCCATAGATGGATGGATTTATATCTGGGTCCTCAATTCTGTTCCATTGGGCAATGTATCTGCTGTTGTACCAGTGTCAGATTGTTCTGAATACAATAGCTGTATAGTAGGCCCTGAGGTCAGATAGTGCAAGTCCTCCTACTTTATTCTTCTTCTTCAATAGTGCTTTACTTACCTGGGGTCTCTTGCCTTTGAATATAAAGTTAATGATCAGTTTTTCCATCTCTTTAAACAATGTCATTGGTATTTGGATCGAGATTACATTGTATTTGTAAATTGCTTTGGGTAGAATTGACATTTTCACAATGTTGAATCTACCTATCCATGAGCATGGTATGTTTTTCCATTTATGTAAATCTTTTTAGGTTTCTTGCAGTAGTGTTTTGTAGTTTTCTTTGTATAGGTCTTTTACATCCCTAGTTAGATTTATTCCTATGTATTTTATTTTTTTAGGGGCTATTATGAATGGTATTGTTTTCCTGATTTCCTTTTTGTCAGTCTCTTTATTGGTGTATGGGAATCCAACTGATTTTTGTAAGTTTATCTTGTATCCGGCTACTCTGCTGAATCCTTCTATTATTTCCAGTAGTTTTCTTGTGGAATCTTTTGGGTTTTCTATGTATAGTATCATAATCCTCAAATAGGGACAGTTTTACTTCATCCTTACCAACTTGGATGCCCTTTATTTCCTTTTTCTTGCCTTATTGCCATAGCTAGGACTTCCAGCACAATGTTAATTAGGAGTGGTGATAAAGGGCATCCTTGTCTTGTTCCTGTTATCAAGGGGAATGTTTTCAGCCTCTCTCCATTAAGAACGATGTTGGCTATTGGTTTTGTATAGATGCCCTTTATTATGTTGAAAAATTTCCCTTCTATACCTATTTTATTGAGAGTTTTTTTTTTATCAGGAATGGGAGTTGAACTTTGTCAAATGCTTTTTCTGCACCAATTGAGATGATCATGTAATTTTTTTCTTTTATTCATGTGGTGGATTACGTTGATTGATTTTCTAATGTTGACCCATCCTTGCGTACCTGGTATGAATAGTACTTGGTCATAGTGTATTATTTTTTGATATGATGCTGAATTCTATTGGCTAGAATTCTGTTGAGAGTTTTTACGTCTATATTCATGAGAGATATTGGTCTGTAATTTTCTTTTTTTGTGGTGTCTTTGCCTGGTTTTCATATCAGGATTATGTGGCTTCATAGAATAAATTCAGAAGTATCCTTTCCTTGTCTATGTTCTGAAATAGTTTGAGTAGTAGTGGTGTGACCTCTTCTCTGACTGTTTAGTAGAATTCTCTAGTGAAGCCATCTGGGGCAGGGTTTTTTTGGTTGGGAGTTTATTTTATTACCTTTTCAATCTGTTTTCTTAGTATGGTTCTGTTCAGATTTTCAACATCATTTGGTGTTAGTTTCGGTAGGTAGTGTGTTTCTAGAAATTTTTCCATTTCCTCTAGGTTTTCAAATTTGTTGGAGTATAGCTTTTCATAATACTCTGTTATGATCTTTTTTATTTCAGTTGGGTCTGTTGTAATGTCCCCCATTTCATTTCTTATTTAGATTATTTACACACTCTACTGTGTTTCTTTTGTGAGCTTGGCCAGTGGTTTGTCGATTTTGCTGATCCTTTCAAAGAACCAACTTTTTGTCTTGTTATTCTTTCTGTTGTTTTTCTATTCTATATTTCATTTATTTCTGCTCTGACCTTTATTATTTCCTTTCTTCTAGTGGTTGTGGGCTTCTTTTGCTGTTCTCTTTCTGTTTTTTAAAGTTGTGTAGATAATGTTTTGATTTTGTCCCTTTCTTCTTTTTTGATATGTGCATCTATTGGTATAAATTGTCCTCTAAGCACTCCCTTGGCTGTGTCCCAAAGGTTTTGGTATGATGGGTGTTCATTCTTGTTTGATTTTAGCAATTTTTAGATTTTATCTTTGATTTCTTCTATTACCCAGTGGTTTTTAAGCAGGTTGTTAATCAGTATCCATGTAATTGATTTTTTTTCCTTGCTCTTCCTGTTGTTAATTTCTACTTTGATGGCGTTGTGGTCAGAAAAGATACTTTGCATTATCTCAATGTTTTGGATTTTGTTGAGGGTTGCTCTATGGCCTAAGATATGGTTTATTCTGGAGAACGTTCCATGTGCCTTGGAGAAGAATGTGTACTTTGCAGCTGTTGGGTGTAGTGTTCTGTATATATCTACCAGGTCAAGTTGGCTGATTATGCCCTTTAGGTCTTCTGTTTCTTTGTTGAATTTCTTTCTAGATGTTCTGTCCTTTACCGAGAGTGGTGTATTGAAGTCTCCTACTATTATTATGGAACTGTCAATTTCCCTTTTCAGTGCTGTTAGAGTTTGTTTTATGTATTTTGGAGCCCTGTCATTGAGTGTGTAGTTATTTATTATGGTTATGTCTTCATGATGGATTGTCCCTTTAATCACTATACAGTGCCCTTCTTTGTATTTTATGGTGGAGTTTGTTTTAAAGTCTGTTTTATCTGAGATTAGTATTGCCACTCCTGCTCTTTTTAGTAGCTGTTTGCTAGATATATTTTTTCCATCTTTTGATTTTTAATAAATTTACATCTTTGTTTCTAAAGTGTGTCTTTTGTAGACAGCATATTGATGGATCTTTTTTTTTATTTATTCTGTCACTCTCTATCTCTTTATGCCATTTACGTTCAGTGTAATTATTTATAGATGTGAGTTTATTGTGGTCACTTTGAGGTGCTGATGTTTTCATTGTTCCTCTTACTTTCCTGTGCTGAATTCCTTTTGTATGTGGATTTTTTTTCATTTCTTTTGTTTTTGTAGATTTTGTTTTTACTGAAACTTTATGTTTTTCTTTATTTTGATGAGTAGGTTTGTTAACTTTCTTTGCGGTTACCTTGAAATTTACCCTTACGCCTTGCCTTCCTCTTCATTACAAGGTTCTATACTTACACCATTTATTTCCTCTTTTATTGTTCTGACATTGCTGTCATTTTCAGATTAACCATTCTGGTTCCCTGCGGTAAACACTTTGGTTTTGAATATTCCTTTAGAGTTCATTTCCTCAGTTGGTATCTAGCTGGTGCGATCCTGTATCCTAGATTCAGGCTGTGGTCTCATATTGTTTGTTCTCAAACTGAAGGACGCCCTTTAATAATTCTTCTAAGTTTGGTTTAGTTTTTACATATTCCCTTAATTTCTGTTTATCTGGAACTGTTCTAATTTCACCATTATATTTGAACGAGAGTTTTGCAGGATATATTATTCTTGGTTGGCAATTTTTTTCTTTCAAGGTTTTATATATATCATCTCATTACCTCCATGCCTGCATGGTTTTTCAAGTAATTAGAGCTTAGTCTTATTGCTTCCCCTCTATATGTGACTTTTTGTTTTTCTTGAGCTGCTCTCAGGGTTCTTTTTTTGTCTTTGGTTTTAGTGAATGTGATTATGATATGCCTTGGTGATTTTCTTTTGGGGTGAATCTATATGGGGTCTGTTGTGCTTCTTGGATGGTCGTCTTTTCATCTTTCATGGTATTAGGGAAGTTTTCTGTCAGCAATTCTTCAATGATCCTCTCTGTGTTTTCCTTTTTCTCCACCTGTTCTGGAACTCTGATTACTCGAAGATTTTTGCTTTTGATTGTATCCCACATCATTCTCAGGGTTTCTTCATTTTTCTTTGTTCTTTTTTCTAATTTTTCCTCAAAGTTGTATCCAAGTATTTGTCTTCAATTTCACTGATCCTGTCTTCCATCTTTTCAGACCTGCTCCTCTGCCCTTCTATGACACTGTCCATTTCTGAAATCTTGTTATTTATCTTTTGCATTTCTAATTGTTTTTGTATGATTTCTAGTTGTGAACTTATTTTGACATTTTTTTTCCTATATTATCTTCCTGAATTCTTCAGTTGTTTTATCTGTATTTTCCATGAATTTGTCTACGTTTTCCTCAGTTTTGTCTGTTTTTTGCTTCAACTCTTGTATAGCTCTGAATATTAGAGATTTGAATTCCCTATCAGGTAATTCCAGTGCCTTTTCTTCTACGGGAAAGTCATCCAGTGTTTTATATTGGACGCCTACTGGAACCATCCTATCCTTTTTAAAAATTTTTTTTATATTATCTGCTGTCTTTGGGACATTCAGTAGTTATTTTCTTTGTTTATTTATTGTAGATTTGTTTACTTCATCCTGCTTTTTTGTTTTATTTGGTTATATCTGAGCAGGTGGGCTGTGTGTTCTCTGTTGTTTGCTCATCGGTGGGCACAATACTTTTCATCTCCTTGTCCAATGGGCAGGGCCAGCTGCTTAGCTGTGGTCCATCAGGGCAGGTCCAGCTGAAGGGGAGGGGCTTGGATGGGTTGTTTGTGGCACATACTGGGGCTGGCAAGGTGGGCCAGGTGTCAGTGCAGGGCAGATTCGGGTAGGCCTTGCCTGTGCTGCTTAGCGGTATAATGTTCAGTGCATGGTGCAGATAGGCAGGAGGGAAGGGGGGAAGTTGTGATGTGTGGAGCTATGTTGGGTATGGGAAAGAAGAGAGAGGAGAGAGAAACAGGAGTCCCTCCCCCAAAAGAAAGTGCTGAGGGAGACTGCCATTGCAGTGGAGAGACAAGAAAACAAGAAATGAAGAAAAACAAAAACTAAAAAAGAAAAAGAGAAAAAAATTAAAAAGAAAGAAAGAAAGAAAGAAATGCCCCTAATGATCCCATCAGCGACCAGAGAAGTGGCTCCAAGGCCTTGGTGCACAGCCAGTCTAGAAGGGGTGGAGATGGCATACAGTTCCAGGTATTCAGGAGATAGGAAAAGAAGGAAAGTAGAGAGAGATGAGAAACTGAGAAATAAAGAAAAACAAAAAGGAAAAAAGAAAAAGAAAAAAATAATAAAAATAACATAAAGAAAAAAAGAAAGGCCCCCAGGGATCCTACTGGTGTGGCTGCACAGATCAGGGAAGTGGCTCCCAAGCCACTCAGTACAGCCCACCTATAAGGGGTGGAGATGGTACACAGCGATAGGTATTCATTCAGGAGACAGGAAAAGAAGGTAAGTAGAGACAGTTGAGAAACTGAGAAGTGAAGAAAGACAAAAAGTTAAAAAGAAAATAAGAAAAGAAATTTCCTAAAGAATCCCACTGGCTTGGCTGCATAGACCAGGGAAGTGGCTCCCAAGCCGTGCAGTACAGCCCAGCTAGAAAGGGCAGAGACAGCACACAGCAGAAGATATTCAGGACACAGGAAAAGAAAGTAAGTAGATAGAGAGGAGAAACCCAGAAATGAAGAAAAACAAAAAAGATAAAAGAGAAGACAAACAAACAAACAGAAAAAAAAAAAAAAAAAAGGCCCCAGGGATCCCACTAGTGTGGCAGAGCAGACTGAGGAAGCAGTTCCCCAGCCAGGTGGCACTTCACAGGCTGTCAAGAAGAAGCAAAGATGGCACATGGAACCAGACGTTCAAGAGAAAGGATGGGGAGGAGGTGAGAGGCAAGGAACAAACCAAAAGAAGGTGAAAAAAGCAACACCAGCAACAAAGAAATGGCACTGAAGGAGCCGGCTGATGTGGGCAGGGCGAATCCAAATGCCACGGAGCCAGCACCTCCTGGCTGTGATCTCAGCCTGCTGGGAAGTGGCAGAAGCCCAGCAGGAGGAAGAAGGGTGGGGGGTGGGAAAGCACGTATCACTGGTTACTGGGTGCTCTGTCTCCTGCTGGGACCTCTGTGAAAGTGCTTTCCCGTACTCCCTGTCCACCAGTCTCTGACAGGAGTCCAAGATGGTGTATCCATGCTGTGTTAGCTGATAGGGGACCTCAGCTCCTATCTCTCCTCACTGTCTGTTCCTGTCAGTTTCTTATTCCATTTGGTGCTTAGATGAGTTCTTTATCTCTTCATTTGATGCTTAAGGCTCCAGGATTGAAGTTTGTCTCTGTTTTACTTAGTTTTTCGTGTCTTTGCTGTGGAGGGACAGCATGGTGCTTCTGTCTATAGTGTCATGTTGGCTCTGCCTCCATTCCTTTTCTTTTAATAATTTTTTTTTTTAAATTTGTGATCTTGAGAGTTTTGAATAATGTTGGTCAAGCATTTTTCTGCTTTGGTAGAGTATTGGTAGGGTTTTTTTTTTTTTTTTTTTAAATTGAGATCTAACATACAGTGCCCTAATCTAAATGTACAACATGATGATCTTTACGTATGTACACACTCTGTAGTGACAATGCTGATGAAGATATTGAACATCTCCAGCACTCCATAGATTTCCCTTGGGCTACTTTCCAGTCAATACCCATCTCCTACCCTACCTCATTGCATGCAATCAAGATGCATTGATAATTACTGGTGATTAGAATAAGAAAGTTGGAAACAAGAAGGATCGAAAGTTGGAAAATATGATCTTGGCTATAGAAACAATGCCGGATATCAAATGATAGAATTTTGCAAGACCAATGACTTCTTCACTGCAAATAGCTTTTTTCAGCAACATAAATGGCGACTACACACGTGTACCTCACCAAATGGAATACACAGGAATCAAATCGACTACATCTTTGGAAAGAGGTGATGGAAAAGCTCAATATCATCAGTCAGAACAAGGCCAGAGGCCGACTGCAGAACAGACCATCAATTGCTCATATGCAAGTTCAAGTTGAAGCTGAAGAAAATTAGAACAGGTCCAAGAGAGCCAAAGAACAACCTTGAGTATATCCCACCTGAATTTAGAGAACATCTCAGGAATAGATTTGATGCATTGAACACTAATGACAAAAGGCCAGACGAGTTGTGGAATGACATCAAGGACATCATACATGAAGAAAGCAAGAGGTCATTAAAAAGACAGGAAAGGAAGAAAAGACCAAAAGGGATGTCAGAAGAGACCCTGAAATTTGCTCTTGAACATCAAGTAGCTAACGTGAATGGAAGAAATGATGAAGTAAAAGAGCTGAACAGAAGATTTCAAAGGACGGCTCGAAAAGACAAAGTCAAATATTGTAATGACATGTACAAAGACCTGGAGTTATAAAACCAAAAGGGAAGAACATGTTCAACATTTCTCAAGCTAAAAACTGAAGAAAAAATTTAAGGCTTGAGTTGAAATAGTGAAGTATTCTATGGGCAAAACATTGAACGACGCAGGAAGCATCAAAAGAAGATGGAAGGAATACAGAGAGTCACTGTACCAAGAAGATTTGGGTGACGTTCAAACATTTCAGGAGGTAGCATATGATCAAGAACTGATGATACTGAAGGAAGAAGTCCAAGCTGCACTGAAGACAATGGCAAAAAAGAAGGATTCAAGAATTGATGAAATATCAATTGAGATGTTTCAACAAATGGATGCAGTGCTGGAAGTGCTCACTCGTCTATGCCAAGAAATTTGGAAGACAGCTACCTGGCCAACTGACTGGGAGAGATCCATATTTATGCCTATTCCAAAGCAAGGTGATACAACTGAATGCGGAAATTATTAAACAATATCATTAATATCACATACAAGTAAAATTTTGTTGAAGATCATTCAGAAGCAGCTGCAGCAGTACATCAACAGGGAACTGCCAGAAATCCAAGCTGGATTCAGAAGATGTGGAATGAGGGATATTATTGCTGATGTCAGATGGATTCTGGCTGAAAGCAGAGAATACCAGAAAGATGTTTACCTGTGTTTTATTGAATGCAAAGGCATTCAACTGTGTGGGTCCTAAGAAATTCTGGATAATATTGTGAAGAGTGGGAGTTCCAGAACACTTAATTGTGCTCATGAGGAACCTGTACATAGATCAAGAGGCAGTCTTTTAAAGAGAACAAGGTTATACTGTGTGGTTTAAAATCAGGAAAGGTGTGCGTCAGGGTTGTATTCTTTCATCATACCTATTCAATTTGTATGCTGAGCAAATAATCTAGAAGCTGGACTATATGAAGAACTAGGCATCAGGATTGGAGGAAGACTCATTGACAACCTGCATTATGCAGATGATACAACCTTGCTTGCTGACAGTGAAGAAGACTTGAAGCACTTACTGATAGAGATCAAAGACTACAGCCTTCTGTATGGATTACACTTCAACATGAAGAAAACAAAAATTCTCACAACTGGACCAATAAGCAATATCATCATAAACAGAGAAAAGATTGAAATCATCAAGCATATCATTTTACTTGGATCCACAATCAACATCCACGGAAGCAGCAGTCAAGAAATCAAACGATGCACTGCATTGGGCAAATCGGCTGCAAAAGACCTCTTTAAAATGTTAAAAAGCAAAGATGTCACTTTGAGATTTAAGTTGCCCCTGACCCTAGTCATGGTGTTTTCAATCGCCTCATATGCGTACAAAAAGAAGACTGAAGAAGAATTGACGCCTTTGAGTTGTGGTGTTGGCGAAGAGTATTGAATATACCATGGACTGCCAGAAGATAGAACAAAGCTGTCCTGGAAGAAGTACAGGTAGAATGCTCCTTAGAAGCAAGAATGACGAGACTTTGTCTTACATACTTTGGACATGTTATCAGGAGGGACTAATCCCGGGAGAAGGGCATCATGTTTGGTAAAGTGGAGGGTCAGTGAAAAAGAGGAAGACTTTCAAAGAGGTGGAGTGACCCGTGGCTTCAACAATGGGCTCAAGCATAGCAACGATCATAGGGATGGTACAGGAACGTGCAGTGCTTTGTCCTGTTGTGCATAGGGTCACTATGAGTCGGAACCAACTTGATGACGCCTAACAACAACAACCCTACCCCAAGGTAACTACTATTCTGACTTCATTTGTTATTGATTAGCTTTGCCTGTTTTTGAACATAATGGCTGTGCCATACATTTATGTTGTTGCATGTTTCAGTAGTTTGTACTTTTTAAAATAGTTATGGAGTATTCCATTGTCAGAATATACCACAATTTATTGACACATTTTATTATTGATGTTTATGGCTGTCTTAGTTTCTTAGTGCTGCTATAACAGAAATACCACAAGCGGGTGGCTTTCACAAATGAAAATGTATTTTCTCATGGGTTAGTAGGCTAGAAGTCTGAATTCAGGCACTGGCTCTAGGGGAAGGTGATCTTCATGTGGCATGGCATCTGTCTTCTCCTATCTGTGCTTCTCCCTCTCTGTGCCTAATCTGCTCTTTTTATATCTCAAAAATGATTTGCTCAAGACACACCCTACACAAATACGGTGTCATTAGCGTAACAAAAAACCCTATTCCCAAATGAAAGATACAGTTCAATCCATAACAATAGTTTTGGACTATTCTGAATAAAGTTGCTACAAATATTCTTATACATGGTTTTATGGACATGTACAATTCATTTCTCTTCGGAACATAGGTAGGAGTGGGATTATTGGGTCATAATTTAGACATGACCAAACTGTTTTCCAAACTGATTGTACCAAAATCAGCAAAGTATAAAGATTCCAGTTGATCCACATCCTTACCAATAACTGGAATGATCATTTTCTAAAAATTTTGGTCTTTCTGGTGAGCTTGTGGCAGAATCTAATTGTAGTTTTAATGTTCATTTCCTGGTGACTAATGATATTGAGCACATGTTCATATGCTTATTGGACATTGGAGGTTCCTCTTCAAAACTTCTGCCCAATTTGCATTTGAGTTGTTTGCTTTTTTTTTTTTTTTGTATTCATTTGTAGTTCTTTATTCTAGATCCTCCTTTATCTTTATCCTTGTATCCTATTCTGGATACAAATCCTATGTTAGAAACATATATCTGCAAACATCTTCTCCCAATCTGGCTTGCCTTTTCCTTTTCTTAATAGTGTCTTAAATGAACAGATGTTCTTAACTTTAATGAAGTCCAATTTATCAATATTTTCTATGTTTATTAACTTTATTCCCTGTTTAAGAAATCTTCACCTATGTTTTCTTCTAAAATATTTTTCACAATTAGTTCTATAATGCACTTTAATTTTTTAATATAATGTGAAGTAGGGGTCAAAGATTTTGGTTTTCTTTCTTCATATGAATTTCCAGTTGGTCTAGCACCATTGATTGAGAAGACCATTGTCTTAGTTATCCAGTGCTGATATACAGAAATACCACAAGTGGGTGGCTTTAACAAACAGCAATTTATTTTCTCACAGTTTAGGAGGCTAGAAGTTCGAATTCAGAGTGCCGGCTCTAGGGGAAGATATCTCTGTCAGCTTCCAAAGGAAGGTCCTTGTCTCTTCTGTTCCTCAGCAATCTTCATTTGGCTTGGCATCTATCTTTCCCCATCTCTACTCCCTTGCTTAATCTGCTCCTTTTAGATCTCATAAGAGACTGAATCAAGACACACCATGTACTAATACTGTCTCATTAGCATAACAAAGAAAACCAATTTCCAATTGGGATTATAACCACAGATACAGGGTTGGGATTTACAACACATATTTTGGGTGGACACAGTTCAATCCATAACAACCATTCTTTTTCCCACTGAATTGAAGTGCACCTTCGTCATGTTGTTAGGTGCTGTTGAGTCAGTTCTAACTCATAGCGACCCTATGTACAATAGAACAAAACACTGCCTGGTCCTGCGCCATCTTCACAATTTTTGCTATGTTTGAGTCCATTTTTGCAGCCACTTCATCAATCCATCTCCTTGAGGGTCTTCCTCTTTTTTGCTGACCCTCTATTTTACCAAGCATGATGTCTTTCTTCAGGCACTGGTCTCTCCTGATAACATGTCTAAAGTATGTGAAATGAAGTCTCACCATCCTTGCTTCTAGGGAGCATTCTGGCTGTTCTTCCAAGACAGATTTGTTTGTTCTTCTGGTAGCCTATGGTATATTCAATATGCTTTGCTAACCCTGTAATTTAAAAGCACCAATTCTTCTTCGGTCTTTCTTATTCATTGTCCAGCTTTCACATGCATATGAGGTGATTGAAAATACCATGACTTGAGTCAGGCGCACCTTATTCCTAAGAGTGACATCTTTGCTTTTTAATACTTTAAAGAGGTCTTCTGCAGCAGATTTGCCCAATGTATTAAGTTGTTTGATTTCTTGACTGCTGCTTCCATGGACATTGATTGTGGATCCAAGTAAAATGAAATCCTTGATGACTTCAATATTTTCTCCGTTTATTATGATGTTGCTTATCGGTCCAGTTGTGAGGATTTTGTTTTCTTTATATTAAGGTGCAATCCATACTGAAGGCTGTGGTCTTTTATCTTCAGTCAGTAAGTGCTTAAAGTCCTCTTCACTTTCAGCAATTAAGGTTGTGTCATTTGCATAATGTAGGGTGTTAATGAGTCTTCCTCCAATCCTGATGCCCCATTCTTCTTCACATAGTCCAGCTTCTTGGGTTATTTGCTCAGCATACAGATTGGATAAATATGGTGAAAGCATACAACCCTGACACACGCCTTTCTTGACTTTAAACCGTGCAGTATCCCATTGTTCTGTTCTAATGACAGCCTCTCGGTCCATGTACAGGTTCCTCACGAGCACAATTAAGTTTTCTGGAATTCCCGTTCTTCACAATGTTATCCATAATTTGTTATGATCCACACAGTCATATACCTTTACATAGTCAATAAGACACAGGTAAACATCTTTCTGGTATTCTCTGCTTTCAGCCAAGATCCATCTGACATCAGGAATGATTTCCCTAATTCCACGTGCCCTCTCCTGAATCTGGCTTGAATTTCTGGCAGTTCCCTGTCGAGGTACCACTGGAACTGCTTTTGAATGATTTATGACCTTTATCAGAAATCAAGCAAATTATATATGAGTCTCTTCTGGACTCTCTATTCTTTCCCTTTGTCCTTTTGTCTATCCTGTAACAATTCCATACTATCTTAATTACTCTAACTTTATAGCAAGTCTTAAAATCTGGTTATATAAGTATTTTAAGTCTTTTTTTTTTTTTTTTTGGCAAGATTGTCTTAGGTATTCTAGTTACTTTGCATTTCCAATTTTACAGTCGTCCTGTCAATTCCACAAGAAACCTTGCTGGGATTGTGATCGTGATTGAATTTAATTTAATTTACACATCCGTATGGGCAGAATTGACATTTCAAGAACGTTGAGTTTTTTAATCCGTGTATGTGGCACGTCTGTTTATTTATTTAGGTTTTCTTAATTTCTTTTGTAATGTTTTGTTGTTTTCACTGTACAGACTTCACAGATATTTTATTAATTTTGTGCCAAGGTATTTGATGGGCATTGATGCTAATACACATGGTATTTTTAAACAATATTTTTCTGTTGTTGTTTCTGGTAGAAATAGAAATACAGTTGGTTTCTGTACATTGACCTTGTATCCAGAAACGTTGCCAACTTTATTTATTAGTTCTAACAGTTGTTTTGTAGCTTTTTTGGATTGTATATACCAATCTGCAAAGAACATTAGTTTTATTTTTTCCCTCCAATTTTTAAAACTCTTATGTCTTCCTTTGTTCCTTCCTTCCCTCCATCTGTTCTTTCCATTATTCTCTTTTTTTGCTCTCTGAGATCTCCAGTTATCTTCTAATTGGTTTTTGTTTTAATCTGTAAAGATTTCTGGTTTTGTACATTGACTTTATAATGAATGTGTTATTTTCTTTAATTATAGCCTTTTTAATTCTTTTGTATTTTCCAAATATTTAATTTTATCAGTAAGAACTCAGCTGCCAACAAAAAGGTCACCAGTTGAAATCCACTAGCTGCTCCTTGGAAACTCTATGGGGCAGTTCTACTCTGTCCTATAGGGTCACTATGAATCAGAATCGACTCAATGGCAATGGGGTTTTTTGGGTTTGCAAAAAGAGGTAGTTTTATCTCTTCATAGCCAATCTTTACATATGCCTCTAATTGTTTCCTCTTATCTAATTGCATTGGCTATAATGTCCAGTATATTGGGTGCTAAATTAATATATATATTTTTTATTGATGTAAGAATTTAATGCTATAAACATTTTTTCTTATTGTACTTAAGGTGAAGGCTTACAGAACAAATAGTTTCTCAAGAAACAGTAGTACACATATTGTTTTATGACATTGGTTAACAACCCCACAACATGTCAACCCTCTTCCTTCTTGACCTTTTTTTCGGTGAAAATATACATAGCCAAAGATACACCATTTCAAAAATTTCTATATGCCCAGTTCAGTGACATTGACTACGCTCTTCCAATTGAGCTTGTATTCTCGCTTTAGATGAAGGCTTACAGAACAAAATAGTTTCTCATTTAACAGGTAGTACACATGTTGCCCTATGGCAATGGTTAACAACCTCACAGCTATAAACTTTCTTTTGATAACTGCTATGTTGTACCCAACAGATTCTGATATGTTGTTTTCATTGAAATTCTGTAATTTCATTTGTATTTTTGTTTTGATCCAAGAGTTTTTAATAGAATGATTTTAAAATTTCTAGCTGACTTTAAAAAAAATTTTGTTATTAAATTTAATGCATTTTTATTTTACTTAAATTTTAATTACTTTACTAAACTATGCCTTGCTATCAGTCATTCTGAGTTGATTTTTCCAGGTATACAATGTACCCCTTCAATATGTAATTTCAAATTGCCTTTTTTTTACTCTAAATGGCTTCTTCAATTATTTTTTAGTATTTGTTCTGTTCTGTTCAATTACTTTGTTTTTCTTCTTCAGGAATTTGTATGCACAGAAACACACACACAGATACACATACACACTTTGCTGGTGTTCTGTCTCACCTTCTGTTAAATCCTTTTTAAATTTCTTTCATATTTTTTAATTTAAAGATTTCCACCGTTCCGAGGTTCCGGCAAAATGGTGCTCTAGGCAGAAGCACCACGCCGTCCCTCCACAGCAAAGATCCAAAAAACTAAGCTGAACAGAGAATACAAGAATCCTGAAACGCTAAAACATCAAATGAAGAGATAAAGAACTCAGCCAAGCACCAAATGGAGTGAGAAAACTGACAGAGAATGGAGAGTGAGGAGAGATTCATGCAGAGGTCCCCTACCAGCTAACGCAGCGTGGATCAGCCATCTTGGACTCTTATCGGAGACCGGCAAATGGGGTACGAGAAAGCAGCCTCACGGAGCGTCCAGTGAGAGACAAAACAACCGGTAATTTGCGATATATGCTTTCCCACCCCCCACCCTTCATCACCCTGACTCGGCCTCCTCTGCTTCCCGCGGCCACAATCTCTTGACCGGGAAACACCGGCTGCTTGGATTCCACACACCCGAACGGGTGGCTCTCTGAGTGCCATTTGTTGGCTAGTGGTGTTGCTTTTTTCCACTTCTTTGGATTTCTTCCTTGCCTCTTGCCACCTCCCCCTCCTTACACTTGAGTACCTCGGTCCGTGCACCATCTTTGCTTCTTTCTGAGGAGCTGCAGAGCTCCGGTAATTTGTGATATACGCTTTCCCACTCTCTACCCTTCTTTACCCACACTTGGCCCCCTCTGCTTCCCACAGACACAGTCTCTTGTCCAGAAACAGCAGCCCGCACTAGCTGGCTCTCTGAGTGCCATTTGTTGACTGCTAGTGTTGCTTTTTTTTTCTGCTTCTTTTGATTTCTTACTTGCCTCTTGCCACCTCCCCCTCCTTTTGCTCGAGTACCTGACTCTGTGCGCCATCTTTGCTTCTTCCTGAGGGGCTGTGGAGCTCCGTTCGAGTGTGGAGCTGCTTCCCAGTCTGGGCTGCCACGCTGGTGGGATCCCAGGGCTTTTGTTCATTTATTTGTTTTGAATTGTTTGCTTGTTTTCTTTTCCTTTTCTTCCGTTGGGAGCCCTTTCTGGCCAGGCGGAGCTGCATGGCAAGGAGACTCCCCCTCGGCTTCCACAGACGTGCAGAGGGATCCCTGAGGGCATTTCTTTTTTTGTTGGTTTTTTTTTTTCTCTCTTTTTTTGGGGGCCTTTCATGTTCTTTTTTTTTTAATTTGTTTTGTTTTCTTTTCCCTCTTTTTCCCTTTTTCTCTTTCTTCATTGCTCAGTTTCTCATCTCTCTATATCTTCCTTCTCTTTCTGTTCCCTGAATACCTGGCATTGTATACCTCTCCACCTTCTAGCCAGGCTGTACTGCAACACCGGAGAGCAACTTCCCCGGACTGCATAGCTGCACCGGTGGGATCCCTGGGAACTTTGGGGTTCTTTAACCTTACTGATTTTTATTTATTCATTCTTTTCTTTTCTTCCTCTTCTCCTTTCTATTTTTCTCCATTTCATAGTTTCTCATCTCTCCACTCCAACGGCAAGCTCCCCTAGCATTCTTTTTTGTTTGTTTGTATGTTTTTGGCCCCTGTTCCTCTCTCCTCTCTCCCATATCCATCTTAGCTCCACACATAACAATCTCCCCACTGCATCCTGCCTACCTGAACTGTGTGCTTGACATCACACCACCAAGCAGCACAGGCACGGCCTACTGGAACCTGCCC
>NW_004443942.1:7141512-7161009 GCF_000243295.1 Trichechus manatus latirostris
TGTTAAATGAGAAACTATTTTGTTCTGTAAGCCTTCATCTTAAGTGAGAATAACAGCACAATTGGAAGAGCGTAGTCAATGTCACTGAATTGTGCATGTAGAAATTTTTGAAATGGTGTATCTTTGGCTATGTGTATTTTCACCAAAAAAAAAAAAGGTTGAGAAGTTAAAGGGTTATATGTTGTGGGGTTGTTAACCAATGTCATAAACGAATATGTGTACTACTGTTTCATGAGAAACTATTTGTTCTGTAAGCCTTCACCTGAAGTACAATAAAAAAATAAAATAAAATAAAAAGATTTCCACCTTTCCATTTTCTCTATATTGTTATGTAGTGTCCGTGTTGTTTATTCACTAATGTATTTCTTTTAGTCTCGTCTCCATTTAAGAGCCCTGGTGATGCAGTGGTTAAGAGCTTGGCAGTTTGAATCCACCACCCGCTCCTTGGAAACCCAGTGGGGGCGGTTCTACTCTGTTCTATAGAGTTGCTATGAGTTGGTATCAACTCGATGGCAAGGAGTTTTGGTGACACAGTGGTTAAAGTGCTACGGAAAAGTCGCGAATGGAACCCACCAGCCAGATCTGCTTCCATAAAGATTTACAGCCTTGGAAACCCTTTGGGGCAATTCTACTGTGTTCTACTATGGGTCGGAATCCACTCAGTGGCAATGGGTTTGGGTTTTTGGGGTAGCCTCCATTTATGAAATATATACATAAAATTTCCAACACTTTCCTTGATTTTTTAAAGCTTCGTTTTTAACTCTTCCTGTTCTCTTCTCTAATTGTATTATTTATGAGTTATTCCGATTCTAATTTAAGTTGGTCTTTTATAACTTCTGTTATTTTCTTAATTTCTTTTAGCTTGTTTGTTTAAAATATTAGAATATTGTTTTTCTTTATTTTGTGGGCATGTCTTTTTGGCTTGTTTTTATTACTTGAAAGGATGTCATTCTGATCCTTATTTTTCTTTTTTCTAATAATAATTTTGAATGGGGTTTGACTACACCTCTTTCCTGTTGCTTATAATTATTTCAGTGAGATGAGTTTGCCAAACTAGAAAGGAGGGTGGCCAGTGTAACTTTCCTAGCTTCAAGGCTCTTGAGCTCCCCCTTCTGTCATTTATTTGAAGTGTTTAAAAAATATTGTGCTTTCTGAGATGGGCTGGCTCCTCACCCCTTTTCTTTCCTTTGACTGTTGCCCCCCTGCTCAAGACGGGAGCTTTGTCCTAGAAATGAGATTTGGACTCACTTGCCAGTTGATCCTGCAAAGCCCCTCCCAGTTTTGACTGTTTTCTGGGGAATATATCTATAAAGTAAAGTTAAAGAATTTCTAATTATCATATACATGTTTATCAATAAGGAAAAGAAAACTATCCAATAGAATAAAGTACAAAGGTTACAAACAGGCAGTCTACAGAGGAGGAAACTTGAATGGCCAATTAACATATGAAAAGATGCATCAACTCACTGGTAATCTGGAAATGTAAATTAAAACATTAAAATAGAGTTTCTTCAGTTTCAGCCGAAAGGACATTAAAATAATTTAACACAATAATTACTCAAAAAATGAATCAAATCTTGGCTTCTGTTAAAGAAAAACCATTACCTGGTAGATATGCTGACGAAAAGAAAGCCAGGAAAAAAAAATCTGATGGCAACAGAGAATTACATTTCTATTGCTATCTATCTCTCTGGCCTGTGGGCCTTTGCTTATGCTATTCCTACATCCTAGAATATTCTCTACACACCTCTTTATCTAGCTAACTCCTATGCAGCCTTCAAGTCTTATCTTAACTGTCACCTATTTCAGGAAACATTATTCAACTTCTCTTAGAATATGACAGATGCTTCTACTATGTGCATCCTTGGGATTTTGTACTTTCCCTATTGTAGCATTTTCCAAATGCTACTATAGCCACTTCTATAATTATCTGTCTTCTACATCAGACTATAACCCAAAAAATGCCAAAACAAAACCTATTGCCATCGAGTCCATTCCGACTCATATTTGTTGTTGTTAGGTGCCGTCCTGTCAGTTCTGACTCATAGTGACCCTATGTACAACAGAACAAAACACTGCCCAGTCCTGCACCATTCTCACAATCATTGTCATGCTTAGCCCATTGTTGCAGCCACTGTGTCAATCCATCTCCTTGAGGGTTTTCCTCTTTTGCTGGCCCTCTGCTTTACCAAACATGACGTCCTTCTCCAGGGACTGATTCTTCCTGATAGCATGTCCAAAGTATGTGAGACATAGTCTCGCCATCTTTGCTTCTAAGGAGCTTTCTGGTTGTACTTCTTTCAAGACAAATTTGTTTGTTCTTTTGGCAGTCCATGGTATATTCAATATTCTTTGTCAACACCACAATTCAAAGGCGTCAGTTCTTCTTCTGTCTTCCTTATTCATCGTCCAGCTTTCACATGCTTAAGAGGTGATTGAAAAACACCAAGGCATGGGTCAGGCACACCTTAGTCTTCAAGGTGACATCTTTGCTTTTTAACACTTTAAAGAGATCTTTTTCGGCAGATTTGCCCAATGCAATGCGTTGTTTGATTCCTTGACTGCTGCTTCCATGGGTGTTGATTGTGGATCCAAGTAAAGTGAAATCCTTGACGACTTCAATATTTTCTCTGTTTATCATGATGTTGCTTATTGGTCCAGTTGTGAGGATTTTTGTTTTCTTTATGTTGAGGTATAGTCCATAATGAAGGCTGTAGTCTTTGACCTTCATCAGTAGGTGCTTCAAGTCCTCTTCACTTTCAGCAAGCAAGGTTGTGTCATCTGAATAACACAGGTTATTAATGAGTCTCCCTCCAATCCTGATGCTGCATTTTTCTTCATATAGTCTAGCTTCTTGGATTATTTGCTCAGCATACAGATTGAATAAGTGTGGTGAAAGGATACAGCCCTGATGCACACCTTTCCTAACTTTAAACCATGCAGTATCCCGTTGTTCTGTTCGAAAGACTGACTCTTGATCTATGTACAGGTTCCTCATGAGCACAATTAAGTGTTCTGGAATTCCCATTCTTCACAATGTTATCCATAATTTGTTATGGTCCACACAGTCTGATGCCTTTGTGTAGTCAATAAAACACAGGTAAACATCTTTCTGGTATTCTCTGCTTTAAGTCAAGATCCATCTGACATCAGTGATATCTCTTGTTCCACGTCCTCTTCTGAATCCGGCTTGAATTTCTGGCAGTTTCTTGTTGATGTACTGCTGCAACTGCTTTTGAATGATCTTCAGCAAAATTTTACTTGTGTGTGATATTAATGATATGGTTCTCTAATTTCCACATTTGGTTGTATCACCTTTCTTGGGAATAGGCATAAATATGGATCTCTTCCAGTTGGTTGGCCAGGTAGCTGTCTTCCAAATTTCTTGGTATAGACGAGTGAACACTTCCAGTGCTGCATCCGTTTGTTGAAACATATCAATTGATGTTCCGTCAATTCCTCAAGCCTTGTTTTTTGCCATTGCCTTCAGTACAGCTTGGACTTCTTCCTTCAGTACCATCGGTTCCTGATCATATGCTACCTCTTGAAATGGTTGAACATCCACCAGTTATTTTTGTATAGTGACTCTGTGTGTGCCTTCCATCTTCTTTTGATGCTTCCTGTGTCATTTAATATTTTGCCCGTAGAATCCTTCAATATTGCAACTCAAAGCTTAAATTTTTTCTTCAGTTCCTTCAGCTTGAGAAATGCTGAGTGTGTTGTTCCCTTTTAGTTTTCTATCTCGAAGTCTTTGCACATGTCATTAGAATATTTTGCTTTGACTTCTCGAGCCACCCTTTGAAGTCTTCTGTTCAGCTCTTTTACTTCATCATTTCTTCCATTCGCTTTAGCTACTCAACATTGAAGAGAAAGTTTTAGAGTCTCTTCTGACATCTATTTTGGTCTTTTCTTTCTTTCCTGTCTTTTTAATGACCTCTTGCTTTCTTCACTTATGATGTCCTTGATGTCGTTCACAACTTGTCTGGTCTTCAGTCATTAGTGTTCAATGCATCAGATCTCTTCTTGAGATGGTCTCTAAATTCAGGTGGGATATACTCAAAGCTGTACTTTGGCTCTCATGGACTTGTTCTAATTTTCTTCAGTTTCAACTTGAAGTTGCAGATGAGCAAGTGATGGTCTGTTCCGCAGTTGGCCCCTGGCTTAGTTCAGACTGATGATATTAAGCTTTTCCATCATCTCTTTCCATAGATGTAGTCGATTGGGTTCTTGTGTATTCCATCTGGCGAGATCCACGTGTGTACTCGCCGTTTATATTGCTGAAGAAAGGTATTTGCAATTAAGAAGTTGTTGGTCTTGCAAAATTCTGTCATGCAATCTCTGACATCATTTCTATTGCGAAGGCCATATTTTCCAACTACCAATCCTTCTTTGTTTTCAACTTTCACATTCTAATCACTAGTAATTATGAATGCATCCTCATTGCATGTTTGATCAGTTTCAGACTGCAGAAGTTGGTAAAAATCTTAAATATCTTCATCTTTAGCCTTAGTGGTTGGTGTATAAATTTGCATAATAATCATATTAACTGGTTTCCTTGTAGGCATATGGATATTATCCTATCACTGACAGTGTTGTACTTCAGGGTTGATCCTGAAATGTTGTTTTTTGACAATGAATGCAACACCATTCCTCTTCAAGTTGTCATTCCTGGCATAGCAGACCGTATGATTGTTTGATTAATAATGGCCAGTATCAGTCCATTTTAGCTCACTAATGCCTAGGATACCAATATTTATGTGTTCCATTTCATTTCTGACGATTTCCAATTTTCCTAGATTCATACTTCGTACATTCCACATTCTGTTTATTAATGGATATTTACAACCGTTTTTTCTCATGTTGAATCATGCCACATCAGCAAATGAAGGTCCTGAAAGCTTGACTCCATCCACGTCATTGAGGTCAACTCTACTTTGAAGAGGCAGCTCTTCCCCAGTAGTATTTTGAGTGCCTTCCAACATGAGGAGCTCATCTTCTGGCACTATATCAGACAATGTTCTGCTGCTATTCATAAGGTTTTCACTGGCTGTTTCTTTTCAGAAGTAGACCACCAGGTCCTTCTTCCTAGTCTTTTTTAGTTTGGAAGCTCAGCTGAAACCTGCCTGCCTTAGGTGACCCTGCTGGTATTTGAATACTGGTGGCATAGCTTCCAGCATCACAGGAACAAGCAAGCCCCCACAGTATGACAAACTGACAGATGCGTGGGGGTCTGACTTGTAGTGACCCTATATAACAGAGAAGAACTGCCCAGTAGGGTTTCCAAGGAGTGGCTGGTGGATTTGAACTGCTGACCTTTTGGTTAGCAGCCAAGTTCTTAACCACATCACCATCAGGGTTCCACATTAGACTATAAGTACCATTAAAGTTTTGTTTGTCTAGCTCACCTTTGTATTTCTAGTGCCTAGGATATAGTATCTGCTCAAAAAATTATTGAATGAATGCAGGAATTTCTACAGAGATTTAAGAATATAAGAGGCCCAATATGAAAATCCTCAATAAAGATGTAGGGAGCCCTGCTTAGTGCACTATAGGATTGGAAATGGGAGGGGCTAAAAACCTTCTAGATACTTCTAGTAAATTCTGAGGAATGCCACATAGCAACAGTTCACTCCTTGGGGAAATCATCCTTTTGGTTAGTCACTGGTGTATCAATCTAGTTTTCAGAGTTGTAGCAGACATTGAAAGAAAATTGATTCTGGGAGTCAGGCTTGTAATAAAAAAAGGTTTATCGAAATACTACTGGTGTCATTCAGTGACAGTAGACTGACATTTAAAAGAAGTATAAATATAACATATCAAGTAGCCCATAATCAGATGCTCTAGGAGTATTTCATCTCTAAATTCCAAGGAAAACATAAAAATAGTTTCAACTGATTCAGCACAAAGGCTATTACAATAATGTAATATGATCACTGCTAAAGAATGAATCAGAATCTTGGCTTCTATCAAAGAACAGACATTACTTTGTTGATATTCCAAAAAAAGAACACCAGAAAAAAAATCTGATGACAAGAGAGAATGACATCAAAGCTTTTTAAAGAATGGTAAAATTTGAAGTTTAAGGAAAAAAAAAAAAAAATCTCTCCCGAATTGTGTCCTAAACCTGTGTTTTCTGTAAGTGGTTGTCTTAGTCATCTAGTGCTGCTCTAACAGAAATAACATGAGTGGATGGTTTCAACAAAGAGAAGTCCATTCTCTCACAATCCAGTAGGCTACAAGTCCAAATTCAGGGCATCAGCTCCAGGAGAAGGCTTTCTCTCTCTTTCAGCTCTGGAGGAAGGTCCTTGTGATGCATCAGTCTTCCTTTGGTCTGGGAGCATCTCAGTGCAGGAACCTCAGGTCCAAAGACGCGCTCTGCTCCCTCCACTGCTTTCTTGGTGGTATGAGGTTCCTATGTGTCTCTGCTTGCTTCTCTCTTTTATATCTCAAAAGAGATTGCATGAAGACACTATCTAATCTTGTCAGCTTCATCAGTATAACCTCATCACAGTGAGAATTTACAACACATAAGGAGATCACATATAGTCTCATCATAGTGATAGAGTTTACAACACGTAAGGAAATCACATCAGATTACACAATCATACAACACTGGGAATCATGACCCAGCCAAGCTGCCACACACATTTTTTGGGGGACACAGTTCAATCCATGACAGTGGCCTAAGGGCTTATTCTGTCAGCATCACCTGGGTACTGATAATGGCACATATTCCCAGGCCCCACCCTATGCTACTGAATCTGAATCTACAGGGGTCAAGCTCTCAGGTGATTCTGATGCACATCCAGCTTAGGGATCTAATGTTAAACCATGAGAGTCTTCACAACATATCCTTCCTTTCCTTCATCTCACTGGTCATAGCCAGCTTCCTACAGGAAGCTTTTTGAGATTTTCTGATCTCTTTCAGCTACTAGCAAAATTTCTGTGATTCCTTTAACCTAGTAACTCCTTATCTTAGTATATTTAATCAAAGTGGGTTATTTTATGAATCATGAAATTGAGCTAGGAAGAAAAGAGAAGAAGCAATACAATATTTTAATTCTCCCCACATTGGATTGTTAGATCTTGCTTTGTTATTGTATTAGTTCAAGTGTTCTCTCCCACAGAACAACAGACATATCAATATTCAAATGCATATCTGTATGTCACCCATATCCCTAACATGAAAGATTTTAGGATATAGTTTTCTGGGAGAGTATTACAGCTTACTTTAATTGAGTCACAAGTAAAGATTTTCCTATGAGTGAGCTTGGCGTAGCAAACTCTTGATCCAGTGCTTTAGAAAGAAGTTTAATTAATAATAAGAACCCTATACTTAAAACAAAATTGAGGTTCAGATCTGATTTGCACCACTAATATGAATTTAGAAAAGTTACTTCACCTTTCTACATCTAGATTTCATCAGTAAAGCTGAAGATATAATAACTCATATGGAGTAATAATGATAGCTAATAATTACCAAGTGGTATGCTAAATGAGAGGTGAATTAAAATGAATTGTTTCTCATTCATCAAAGAAATGTTGGTGATAGTGCCACTACTATAGCTGTTCACGCATAATAGGGGCTACCTTGAATATTACGTCTCCGGAAAGAAAACAAATTTAGAGTTCTAGTAAAATATTTTTTTCAGAATTTGGTCAAAGGAAAAACAATAAAGCTTGGGTACCCTTGTTTCAAAAATCAGCTGTATCGTAGTATGCACTATACTATCTGTAGTTGAAGAAGGCATCTTTTCACTGTGGCAGATTGTATTTTTCAACAATGGCTGCAACAATATTTCCTATCCCACATGCTTTCTTAGAACTTGCTACTCTCCCACCAAGAGAAGTACAACTGAAATCAACTTCACTGATAACTTCCAAACTAACATTTATGAAAGTTAGTCAGTGACTAATGTGTTAGTCACAGTAAGGTATTAGTCAGAATAGGCTATTAGTCAGTGAGTAGGGTATTAGTCACTGAGTAGGGTAAGCATATAATTTTATTGTTCAAACCAGGATCATTTTGACAGAGTAAGGGGGGAGATTTTAGTAATTATGGAGAAATAATTGAAATTGTCAATTATTTCATTCTACTTGGTTCAACAATCAATGTCCATTCAAGCAGCAGTCAATAATAAATCAAATGACATATCGCATTGGATAAATCTGCTGCAAGAGACCTCTTTAAAGTTTTAAAAAGCAAAGATATCAATTTGATGACTAGGTGCACCTGACCCAAGTGATGGTCTTTTCAATCACCTCATAGACATGAGAAAGCTGGACATTAAAAAAGAAAAGACAGAAGAATTGATGCATTTGAATTGTGGTGTTGGTGAAGAATATTGAATGTACTGTGCACTGCCTGAAGAGTGAACAAATCTGTTTTAGGAGAAAAACAACCAGGATGCACCTTAGAAGGGAGGATGGTGAGACTTTGGCTCACTAACTTTGGACCTGTCATCAAGAAAGACCAATCACTAGAAAAGGACATTATGTTTGATAAAGTAGAGGGTCAGCAAAAACAAGGAAAACCCTCAATAAGACGGGATGACCCAATAGTCACAACAGTGGACTCCACCAATGATCATGAAGATGGCCCAGGAAGGGGTAATGTTTTGCTCTGTTACACATAAGGTTGCCATGAGTTAGAGGCAACTCAATGGCAACTAACAACAACATTAATAATTATATGCGGCAAAAGGTATAAACTGGTACTGTTCTGGACAAACCAAAATGTGTAGTCAGTATACCAATGAGGCACAAGATGAATACGATTCTGTCAGTGGATAAAGTTTGAGACTTAGAGGAATTCATTTCAAATCTCTGGATCTCGGTTTTTCCAGATGTAAAATGAGACGTCGCATTCTGTGAGTCTATCTGGTTTCCGCTTAGTTAGTCGGAAATATTCTGAGCTTCTTCCTGCAGTGGGAGTCTGAAGGCTTAAATGCTCCTGGGAGCAGAGATAATAAGAACACAACAATAATAATAGCCACTGTGTTAGTCAGCTATTACTGCAATAATGCAGTGTAACAAACAACCACAAAATCTCAGTGGCTTACAACATTTATTTTTCTTGCTCACGAAGTCTTCAGATAAATTGTAGTTTGACAGATCTCAGCTGGGCTTACCTGGCCAGGCAGATCTCTAGATTTTGGCTTGGGTTAAAGATGCTCCACATGTCTCCATTCCTGTACCAAGGCTGAAAGAACAATGGCCACCTGGGACAATGTGTCATAAAGAATTTAATCTTGCCCAAAGAGAAGTCTGGACTTTGCCCTGAAAGGTAATGTCTAAATCCTTGAAATGTCATGCTTAGGGGCCTTGAGTTATACCTGATAGTCTAATAGTGTGATTTGGGGTGGGGAATGGTCACATCAGATAGTCTAACAATGTGATTTGAGGTAGAGGCTAGCCCCACCACATAGTCTAACAACATGATTAAGAACAGGGGCAATGGCTCATGTGGTATCAGCTTGACCTCTAGAGACTGAGGTCATCCATGTGGGCTGATAATCATGTCTACGTGCTGGAGCCCCAATAAAAACTCTAGACTCCAAGTCTCAGGTGAGCTCTACTCTGTGCATATTGTCACACGTTATTGCTGAGAAAGTAATGCTGTTGACAACCCCACTGGGAGAGGATGACTGGAAGCTCCATGTTTGTAACTTTCCTGGGCTCTGCCCTGTATGTCTTCCTTTGGCTGGTTTTAATCTGTATCTTTAATAAACTGTAACTGTGATCATAACAGCTTTTAGTGAATTCTGTGGGTCCTTCTAGCAAATTATCCAAACTAAAAATGATCTTGCAAAATAGTGTCAGAAGTGAGGGTAGTTGTTTTCGGCTGGGTTCTCTAGAGAAGCAAAACCAGTGAAGTGTCTATATATATACATATATATATAGAGAGATTTATATCAAGGAAATAGCTCACGTGGTTGTAAAGGCTGAGAAGTCCCAAGTCCATGGGTCAGGCTGGAGGCTCCTCCTGACTCATATAGCTGCAGGGGCTGGTGAACCCAAGATCGGCAGGTCAGGCAACAAGCCTCTGGCTCACAGGCTGTGGAGGTGATGAATCCCAAGATCAACAAGTAAGCTGCTAGCCCAAGTCCCAAGAACCAGAGGTCGGATGAATAGGAGCCAGATGCAGGATCCAGAGCAAGCAAAACCTGAGAGCCTTGCCAGAAAGTCCACCTATATTGAATGCAGGCCACATCCTCAAGGAAACTCCCTTTCAACTGATTGGCTACTCACAGCAGATCCCATCACGGAGGTGATCACATATCAGATCTCATCATGGAGGTGATCACATTATACCAGATCTCATCATGGAGGCGATTACATCATTATACGAGTGCCAAACTACATAACTGCCAAACTACTAAGAATCATAGCCCAGCCAAGTTTACACACAACCTTAATGATTACAGTAGTCCTGTGGACTGTGCTCTCTCTCTGTCTTTGCTGATGTGCTCTTCTCATGGCAGAAGTAGAAACTCCAAGAGGCCAAGTGGGGGGTGGGGGACATTCAAGCACATTTAAAGCCTTTGGTCTGACATGACGTATGTTATACCCACTCACATTCCATTGGCCAAAGCAAGTCATATGGCCAAACCCACTATTAGTGAGACAGGGACATATACATCATTCCAAGAAGGAGGCACTGAAAAATTACACGGCAGCATGTATAAATCTGTTACAGAGTGGAAGTGAAGAACAGATAATAACCCAATTTAATACATCCACAATTCATTGGGAACTCACTAGGTGTCAAGCATTGGACCAGGCTCTAAAATACATTATCTCTTCTAATCCTTCCAACAATTATGTGAGACAGATATTAATATTTCTTGGATGAATGAGTGTTTGCCTATTGTTTACCCGTTGACCTATGCACTGTGGCTTCCATGTAAAACAATTTTAATATTCAGCTGGCTGGAGAGCAGGAAAGGTAGCTAGATAACTCAGTTAAGTGTGAAAAGGGAGCTGGAATCATTTCCTAAACCCAGATCAGCAAGGATGCACATCTGAACCCAGGGTGGCCAATAAACAGAAGAGCCTTGATTTAGGTAGGAAGAGAACTTCCTGTGTGGATGCCACCTCTCCTTCCCCATTCCCCTCATCAGCTATGGGCCTCATTCTGCAGGATTACCTCTGCACAGTGCTATTAAATACTGCCCCTGCCCCCAGCACATGCACAAGCACAGTGGTAGCTGCTGAGGTTAATACTCTGAGTGCTAGTTGGGATTTTGTCTATTTCACCATTTTCATATCAATTTTTACATGAACATTAGCGAAGCTTTTCATATCAATTTTTACATGAACATTAGCGAAGCACCGATGAACAAAAATTACAAACCGCAAAAGACTTTAATAATCAAAAATCATAAGACAGTGCACTTGATGTCTAGGGATTCTTATGGTGGAATTCCTAGCATCAAGGAAAAGCCTAATGGAAGGGGGGCAGGTAGAATCGGGACAGGGTGCCTTCCAGTCAGCGTTCAAATTTCTCCTCCTTCCACCCATTCCTAAAACAGTTTGATGTCATAAGCCTGGAGTCTCAAATCCTGAGTCTTCAGCCGAGTCATTATCCTTTATAGGGACGAGTGAGAAAATCTGTTTTCCTATTTAATAAGTAATTCACTAATACAAGATAACAGGGTACATCATTTCATTTCATCCAACGTTTACTGGGTATCTACTCTGTGTCAGACACTGAGCTAGGTACAAATGACAATCCTGCCATCAAGGTCACACACTAGTCTGGAAATAGGTACCTATGTACAGATTTAACCTTAACGAAGTGTTGACGGAGCTCTGGTGGCGCAGTGGTTAAGAGCTCAGTGGTTAACCAAAACATCGGCAGTTCGAATCCACCAGTCACTCCTTGGAAACCCTATGGGGCAGTTCTACTCTGTCCTACAGCATCACTGTGAGTCACTATTGACTCCTATAGGGTCACTATGAGTTGGAATTGACTTGATAGCAATGGGTTTGGTTTTTGGTTTTTTGAAGGTGTTGACAGTGCTTTATCAGAGATCTGAACAAGTGCTAGGGGGCACAGAAGAGAGAGGAATTATTTCTTTTGGACGGAGGAACAGAGAGAGTAGGTGCCATCTAACCTGAGTCTTGAAAGATAGGCAGAGAAGAGGAAGAAGGACATTTTAGGAGGAAGTTCAGCATGTAAAGTGGCACAGAGGAATAAAAGCATGTGCTATCTCCCTCAGAGCCCTGGCATCATGCATAGCTACCTCAGCTACTGCTGAGGAGTAGAGAGCTGTTAAGATTCCCTATTTCAAACACAGTATCTCTCTTTTAATGCTTCTGCTGCAGCTTAAGGTTTTGTTGGGGGGTGGGGGAAGGATTTCATTGGTAAAATGAATACGAAAACGACAGATTAAGAGTGCTTTGTGGGTGCATTAGTTGGATGCTTTTAGTTGCAAATGACCAAAAGCCTAGGTCAAATGGTTTAAATAACCAATATGTGGCTCATATAAAGTACATAAGTCTAGAGGTGATTAGGGTTCCAGTGAAATTTGGTAGAGGCTTTGATCAAGGCTCTAACTCTATTTCTTTGCAGTTTCCTACAGAGTTTTCATGTACTGGTTTCCTCCTCAGGCTGGCTCCTGTTTATGGTAGCAAAATGACGGTTGTAGTTCCAGGTCTACACTGTCCAGAGTAGGATAGGACAGCTTTGACCTAGTATTCCCAGCCAAGCCCTTGTGATTCATATTGATCGGGCGACCCTTGAACCAATCTCTGCATGTACTGATTAACTTAGGCCTGTATTATGGACTAACTGTGATGGGAGAGAAGGATTACCTTGATTGGTTTAACCCACTGTTTCCATTAGCCTTTGTGAGATAACAAAAACACCCCAAATCTAGAGGCTCAAAACAACAATTCATTTGCTCATGATTCTGTGGGTCAGACATTTGAGCAGGGCTCATCTGCAATGGTTAATGTCTGTTCTTGTGGTGTTACTGGGCTTCTTTCAGCATTTAGGGTCAGTTGGCAAGTCAGCCAGGGTCTGGCTGGTCCCATATTGCGTCAGTCACATGTCTGCTGGTTGACTGGGGTGCCTTAGTTCTCTTCTTTGTGTCCTCTCTGGCAAGCCAGTTTGGGCTTATTCTCATGAGCATGCACTCCATGAGGGCGAGAATAGAATGTAAGGTCTCTAGATGTCTAGTCTTGGGACTTGTGTGACATGATTTTTGCCACATTCTATTGGTCAAAAAAAGCCCTCATTCTTGATGGGAAAAGCTGTAAAGAATTTGTGAGCACTTAAAATGTCTTACACTCACCTTTATAGCTGGGAGGGAGGGGCAATTTCACTTAAACCACACAGCTCCTTAACAGAATGGACATTAGGGAGCAAACCAGGCTAGAGGCTGGAGTGGAGACTAAAAGGTAGGGGGAAGCCAGGTTGTGAGCAGCTTTATATGCTATGCATGCTAAGTAGGCTTTATCTTCTAATCCCATTTTTTCTATGACAACATAATTGATGATTATGATGCATTCCCATTACTAAGCATGATTTAAAATTTAAAAGTGATTCACCATGGCTGTGATTCTGAACCTGCAGAGTAGGGGGTGGGGAGTGTTTTCTGTGGGGGCTGCATCAGCTCCTCATTCCTCTTGGAGTATGGGCCTGCTTTGGTTACAACTAGCAGTTCTAAGTAAGCAGGAGCCACTGATGTCTTGTTCCTAAGTGCAAAGGATATTTTCTGCTTTGAGATTCAGTCTTAAGGTGTTCCTTAACAGCGCTGAGTTATACTCACACATCTTCTTTCATTTCCCCTGGTGTGCACATGTGCTGCTAGATTGGGATATGTTCCTGTTTTAGCAGCACACTCTCCCTAGAAGCAACAACCTTTCTTCTTGATGGCCAAGTCCTTGGGGCCCAGTCTACTCCTGGGTGCTCACACTCCATTTTCATTGCCTATGGTTTTTCCCTGCTCTCTGGTATTGACAAGGACAGCCCCAGGCCACCCAATATGTTTTTGGACATTAATCAGGGGAATGGCCAAAGTCTGGTTCTCTTTCCACCCGGAAGTCTACTCCATCTGAGATGGTATACAATGCCTAAACTAACATGACCATATTGGGCAAAGGGTACAGCCTCAGTGTCCTGCCCCATGTGCATGCTTACTCTGCTGCTGGGCTGTACACAACTTGTAGAATTCACCTTGCTAACAGTGGAAAGAAATATTTGTTGAGGAAGTGAATTAATAATTGAAAAATAAATAAAGATAACCTGTGCAGCATCAGGAGCCCAAGTGGCACAGTGGTTTAGAGCTCAGCTGCTAACCAAAAGGTCGGCAGTTTGAATCTACCAGCACTGCTTGAAAACCCTATGGGGCATTTCTACTCTGTCCTTTCGGGTCACTATGAGTGGGAATCGACTTGACGGCATCGGGTTTGGTTTAGATGGGTGCAGCATCACTTAAGATGGAAAAAATTAGTGATATGGAAAAATGTTCCCTGGTGGACTCTCCTTTCCTCTGCACTCAGAGCCCTGGATCCCAGGAAGACACGAATACAAATTGAGTCAGGCAGCTTAATCTTGCTCCTTTCCATACATACATTGGTGGAGGATCCTCAAACCAAGAGGGAGAGTTTCACAATAATGAGAACTTCTCTCTTAAACTGAGTAGAAATAAGGCTCCGAGGAATCCCTTGGGATACTGGGGCAGAGCAGGTGGGGAGGTTAGTGAGAAGGAGGAAGAAGGATGTAGGAAGAGAGCAGGGAAGAGGTAACCCATCCATCTTCTCCTCTGGGGTCCTCCTAATTTATTGAAAATCCAACCACGGTGCCTGCAGTTCTTGTTTCTTCAGGGTCCTTGGCTACCCGTCCTCCACCAGGAGTGACTAATTTATAAGAAGGACTTGAAGCCTTAAGTGTCTCTGATTTAATTCAGTAGCTGCTATTTCTGCTGCAATAACTGGGGCTCCATTTGGACAGCTCCTTTCTGCTCCGGTATTCCATTAGAAGCAGCCCTCGCTTGCCTCCGTTTGGCTAAGGAGCCTGGGCTGGTGGAGGAAATGACGGCTATTTACAGTAAATTATTCAATTAAAATCAGGAGCAAGGCCGGCTTCTGCTATTGTCCGATGGGCCAAGCCGGGGCAGCTCAAGATCGCTGGGATTGTTTAATCCGCAGAGTCCATTAGGGCTGTCAACATGGGCATGACAGTAAATATTGTGGAAAGTAGTTAAGGGATGTGGCCTGACTGCAGCTTCAAAGGCAGCCCTAGGGCAGGGAGGAGGCGCCTGGGGGAGGAGACTTAGTGACTGAGGATAAGGAGGGCAGAGATGGGGCAGTGAAGATCAGGCTGTCCTAATGCCAGCTCTTTGGGGACTTCTAACTGGTTGGTTCCCAACCTTGGGTGCAAGTTTACATTTTTGACGCAGTTAGCCATTCCTTCTGTATTCAAACTTCTTATCTTGCCTTTCATAATTTCATTTTCACCTAGTTTTCCTCCCACTTCACTGGCTTTTTCTCAATTTCCTCTCCTCTCCCTCTTCTTGTTGTTGGTAGTAAAACTGTCAAATACTGTCACTACGCAACATTGCTTATAGTAAAAATAACCCCCGATTGGTAATCTAAACCTGGACTGGGAGAAAGTATTGTTATTGTTGTGTGCTGTCGGGTTGATTCCAACTCATAGTGATCCTATAGGACAGAACAGAATTGCCCTGTAGGGTTTCCGAGGCTGTAATCTTTACTGGAGCAGATCGTCTTTTCTTTCTTGGAGACACTGGTGGCTTCAAACTGCCAACCTTTTGGTTAGCAGCTAAGCACTTAACCACCTCACCATGAGGACTCTGGGAGAAAGTATAATGAACTATATATGTTGTTGTTGTTATGTGCCTGTGAGTTGGTTCCAACTCATAGCGACCCTATGTATAACAGAAGGAAACACTGCCCAGTCCTTCGCCATCCTCAGAATCCTTGCTATGTTTGAGCCCATTCTTGCAACCACTGTGTCAGTCCATCTCATTGAGGGTCTTCCTATCTTTCCCTGACTCTCTACTTTCCCAAGCATGATGTCCTTCTCCAGGGACTGATCCCTCCTAATAACATGTACAAAGTATGTGAGACAGAGTCTCACCATCCTTGCTTCTAAGGAGCACTGTGGGTGTACTTCTTCCGAGACAGAATTGTTCTATCTTCTTTTTTTTGCAAACCTCCCAGATGAGCTTCTTGCACCTTCATTGGGATACTTCAAATTAATATTTGTTGAAATTGAATAATCATCTGTTGAGGTGCTGGGGGAACAGTATAAGACGATGGTTAGACAATTTTTCTGATAAATTCGATGAAAGTGGAAAGCATCGCTTTCTGTTCAATACTATTTTACCAGAGGTTAAAGATATGTCTTTCCTGAGACAATAATAGTTTCTCATGGCATATATGTTAGTCTGCGGACTCAGAAACTTTGACTCAGAATCCTGAGTGCTAATGGTCGTGGGTGTAAAATGAAGTAATTTATCTGTCATAGCTGATTAAGATTTCAGTATTTCAAGGTACTTAAAATTCAAGTTCAAAGGCATTTTAGTGCTTCGGTCTGATGCGTAGTGGTATCAAGGAGCCCTTGAAAGGGCTTCCTGTCTATAGTAATAGGCATGCAGTAGCTCATTCACCATATCTTTTTTTTTTTTTTAATAGTACTTTAGATGAAGGTTTACAGAACAAACTAGCTTCTCATTAAACAATTAGTACACATATTGTTTTGTGACATTGGTTACCAACCCCACAACATGTCAACACTCTCCCTTCTCGACTTTAGGTTCTCTATTACCAGCTTTCCTGTCCCCTCCTGCCTTCTAGTCTTGCCCCTGGGCTGATGTGCCCCTTTAGTCTCGTTTTGTTTTATGGGCCTGTCTAATCTTCAGCTGAAGGGTGAACCTTGGGAGTGACTTCAGTACTGAGCTAAAAGGGTGTCTGGGGGCCATACTCTCAGCGTTTCTCCAGTCTCTGTCAGGCCAATAAGTCTGGTCTTTTCTTGTGAGTTAGAATTTTGTTTTACATTTTTCTCCAGCTCTGTTGGGGACCGTTTATTGTGATCCCTGTCAGAGCAGTCAGTGGTGGTAGCCAGGCACCTTCTAGCTGTGCTGAACTCAGTCTGGTGGAGGCTGTCATAGTTGTGGTCCCTTAGTCTGAGATTTGTTCTATCTTCTGGCAGTCCATGGTATATTCAATATTCTTTGCCAACACTGTAATTCAAGTGCGTAAATTCTTCTTTAGTCTTCTTTATTCATTGTCCAGCTTTCGCATTATATGAGATGATTGAAAATAACATGGCTGGGGTCTGGCGCACCTTAGTCCTCAAATGAACAGTTTTGCTTTTCAACACTTTAAAGAGGTCTTTTGCAGCTGATTTGCCCAGTGCAATACTTTTTTTTTATTTCTTGACTGCTGGCGTTGATTGTCAAGCCAAGTAAAACAAAATCCTGACAACTTCAATATTTTCTCCATTTATCATAATGTTGCTTATTGGTCCAGTTGTGAGGATTTTTGTTTTCTTTACATGGAGGTGTAATCCATACTGAAGGCTCTAGACTTTGATCTTCACCAGTAAGTGCTTCAAGTCTTCTTTGCTTTCAGCAAGTAGGGTTGGGTCATCTGCATATTGCAGGTTGTTAATGAGTCTTCCTGTAATCCTGATGCCACATTCTTCTTCATATAGTCTAGCTTCTCTGATTATATTCTTAACATACAGATTGAATAAGTGTGGTGACAGGGTACAACCCTGACGCAAACTTTTCCTGATTTTAAGCCACGCAATATCCCCTTGTTCTGTTCAAAGGACTGCCTCTTGGTCTATATACAGGTTCCTCATAAGCACAATTAAGTGCTCTGCAATTCCCATTCTTTGCAATGTTATCCATAATTTGTTATGATCCACGCAGTCAAATGCCTTTGCACAGTCAATAAAACATAGGTAAACATCTTTCTGGTATTCTCTGCTTTCAGCCAGGGTCCATGTGACATCAGCTATGATATTCCTCATTCTATGACCTCTTCTGATTCCTGCTTGAATTTCTGGCAGTTCCCTGTGGGTGTACTGCTGCAACCACTTTTGAATTATCCTTGGCAAAAATTTACTTACATGTGATATTAATGATATTGTTTGATAATTTCCACATTCTCTAAGATTCACCTTTCTTTGGAATGGGCACAAATATGGATCTCTTCCAGTCGGTTGGCCAGGTAGCTGTCTTCCAAATTTCTTGGCATAGATGAGTGAGCACTTCCAGTGCTACATTGGTTTGTTGAAACATCTCAGTTGGTATTCCATCAATACGTGGAGCCTTGTTTTTTGTCAGTGCCTGAAGTGCACCTTGGACTTCTTCCTTCAATACTATTGGTTCTTGATCATATGCTACCTTCTGAAATGGTTGCTTCCATAAAGATTTATAGCCTTGGAAACTCTACGGGGCAGTTCTACTCTGTCTTACAGAGTTGCTATGAGTCAGAATCAACTCGATGGCAGTGGGTTTGTTTTTGGTTATGGAGCCTTTATTCTGTATTAAGCACTGGGATACAAAAATTATTAGGACCTACCCCCTCTGCTCAAAGAGCTCACAGTTTACACACATGTGGGTAAAAAAGACACTTGTGTAGAAGCTTATAAAGTGATAGAAAGAAAAGAAGCTTAATTGGGATGAAAATCCTTAGGAGTCAATTATGCATTTTATCTCTTCAAAGGGGTTTAGTATTTAAAAGATGCTCAAGGAACTTGTGTCTTTAGTTACTCAATGTGGGGATATGTACCATTAAAATATGGATGTATAAAGGCCTCTATGCTGCACAACATGTTGAGACTTGTCCCCAACGTGTTGAGACTTGTCACAACTTGTTTTTCCAAACCCATTACTGATTGGCTTGTTTACCTGAATTCCTCCTTCCTTGCCCGAAACTTATTGTTATTCACCCAAAGCCCATTGTTCTGTCATTTGCTTCACTGTTTGCTGTATTGACTATAAAATAAACTCCTGGGACTGAAGCTGAGTTCGACTCCTCAGAGTGACCCTCCTGGCCCCACTTTTCTGTAAGAGTTGTGGCATTGGCTACTGTCTCCGCTGCCCCAACAACCATTGCTGCTGCGACAGATGGTGCCCTGTGTGAGGGCAGACCGTGTATAGCTGCATAGGCGCCCTAGCACTCAATGCCTTCAGGTGGTGAGTATCGGACGTCCATTTCAGTCTGTTTAAAGGCACAGCCCAAGAGCGGCGGGGTTTTTCTGCGGGCAGAATTTTCCCGAACGCTCTCAGATCAGGCTGCTTTAGCCCCAGAGTGGCAGGTCTTTCCTGACCACTCCCAAGGGATTTCAGGCTTCAGGCCAGGAGATTTCGTATCATTTTTTCCTTCATTTTCCTATTCCTCCTTGCTATGGGGAATTCTCTTTCTCCTGAGCAGTGTCAACACAAAACCCAGTTGTTGGTATTGTTAAAGGCCTCCAAGCTTAAGGTGTCAGAAGAAGCCCTTACCCAA
>NW_004443942.1:7161714-7162689 GCF_000243295.1 Trichechus manatus latirostris
TTTTAACTTTTTATCGGTTGCTGAAGATGGTCATACTGCTGCAGAACGACATTTTATCCCCTCTGACACACGACCTTGCCCACAGGTCCTCTATAAAGATCCTCAAAATCCCTCTGTCTGGCAAGGACCTGTAGAATTATTAACCTGGGGGCGAGGGTATGCGGCTGTTTTATCTCCCACAGGTCCACTTTGGATACCCGCCCGATTAGTAAAACCATACCATGACCCAGCGACAGCCACCACCCTTCTGATGGGAACCGCCACCATTTTCACACTGGAGTCCGTCCTGTCTTTCTCGGCGGGTAGTGGCGCAAGCAGGCGCCCTACTCCCCTCACGGCTGCCCGGGCTCGCCGGTCCGGTCACCTGGGGTGTTGCCATCTGGGACGGCCCCGCCTGGAGGCTCTGGGCAGGCGAGAGCAGGCTCTGCACTCTGGCCACGACTAGGGGTCCCGGACACGCCCTGCGCTGTGGCTCCCCCACGCGCCGGCACACTCTGCCCTGAGCCTCTGCTCCTTTCCTTCTCTGAACCGCCGCCACCACCCCTTCGGTGGCTGCCATCCGACCCGACTCCAGAGCTACAACTGACACTGGCACCCCTTCCCCCGGGGATGAACACTGAAGTGCCGCCATCCGACCCAAAATCACCCCTTCCCCCGGGGATGGACACTGAACAACGGAGATCTGCGATACCGGTAACATGGAGAGGTCTAAAAGCCCTCTCCTCCAAAGCTGAGCATATCCTCTCAACTACAGGTGCCCCACTTACACCTGAAAACCTGTTTCTAGCTATGGTTTCCCTCGTGATAATCAACCCTCAATAGTCATCCTATATTATCTTGTTAATCAGTAATTTGTTAATCAGTAAGTTCCCAATGAAAATTTGTTACGTGTAAACTCCTCTATATTTTCTGCTTCTCCTAGTTAGATGCTTCTGTATAGATAGATTTCTAAGTTAGATGATTCCTTTCCAATTG
>NW_004443942.1:7164201-7167569 GCF_000243295.1 Trichechus manatus latirostris
ATGTTTTTCTCTTTTGGTTTTCTAACTCCAGGTCTTTGCACATTTCATTATAATACTTTACTTTGTCTTCTCGAGCCGCCCTTTGAAATCTTCTGTTCAGCTCTTTTACTTCATCATTTTTTCCATTCTCTTTAGTTGCTCTACATTCAATAGCAACATTCAGGGTTTCTTCTGACATCCATTTTGGTCTTTTCTTTCTTTCTTGTCTTTTTAATGACCTTTAGGGTTTCTTCATGTATGATGTCCTTGGTGTCATCCCATAACTCTTCTGATCTTCGGTCATTAGTGTTCAGTGTGTCAAATCTATTCTTGAGATGGTCTCTAAATTCAGGTGGGAAATACTAAAGGTCATACTTTGGCTCTCGTGGAGAACTATAAATACCTGCTGGGAAAGCATGCTCTAGGGCTTTCCTGAGTGTGGTGATTCTTGTAATTGCCATGTACCTTTCTGGGACCCGGAAGCGATGTCCTTGGAGTTGTTACAGAGATACTGGCTTTTTTTAGGCAATGAGGCTATTAGGCTAGGGCATCCCCAGCACCTGGCTGATGTAGATCCAGCATCCTTGTGTCTAAGCTTTTACCTTATGAGAGAATAGTTTCTGGACAATTGAATGAACTGTTACTGCATGGTTTTAAGGACTCTCACAGAAGAGGTACCCAGAACCAGTGGCATCGCTAGAGGGGTGGAGGTGGTATAGACCATTCTGGGTAACACTGTCAGAGGGGGTCACACCGAAATGACTGTCTATAAAATTTTTGTGCAGTGTTTCAGCAGAAATTTATTATGTTTTGTAAAACTATCCCTGTAGTTAGTTATAACAACAAAAACATTTTTCATCAGCCCAGCTTACATGTATCAATATACCTACAAGGCGAAAACTCTATGCTAATTTACTTTTTGAAATTTTAATGCACTCCTGTCAGAGCTGTCATTATTACCCAATTACAATGACGCTTCGAAACGTGGTTTTGTCTGCATGCATGTACTTCAAGCATGCGCCATTGTTGGCAGCAATAAAGCTGCCAGTGTTTTTATGGTTACTGATTTTGTCAAATTTTCTTGTGTCATAGCTACAACATTGTAGTAATTAGCATTTGTGAACCTATATCAATAACTTTTTTGAGAATGAAGTAGTAATTGAAGGAAAAGGAGAAAAATAAAAAAAGACTGCCACTCAGTTACTAATAATGTTGTAATTCAATGTAGATTTTATAAAACAACTTTGTTGTTAGTATTCATATAATCTAAGAAATAGCATATTTAAGCAATTTACAATTATATTTATGACATATTTTTCTGTGATTAAAATTGGTAACATTAGTACAAAAAAAATTACTAAGGATTCTGTATGGTCTGGTATGGGAGGAGGCCCATGGGGGGGTAACACCATGAGTTACTGCACTGGGTGATACCATCCATAGTGATGCCACTGCCCAGCACATGGTTTGCTGAAAAACTGGAGCTTTTTCTCTTATATTCTTCTAAGAAGACTTGTGCCAAGTGTGGCTTATGGTAGTCTTGTAAGTTTCAATATTTAGTAGAGACTAAGTAGATCCACTAAGGAGCCCTGGTGATGCAGTGGTTAAATGCTGGGCTGCTAACTGAAAGGTCAGAAGTTAGAACCCAGTAGCCACTCAGCAGGAGAAAGATGTGGCAGTCTGCTTCCATAAAGATTTGTAGCCTTGGAAAATCTATGGGGCAGTTCTACTCTGCCCTATAGAGTCTCTATGAGTTCGAATTGACTTTATGGCAATAAGTAAGTGGACCCCTAAACCTATAGGGTCGCTATGAGTCAGAATTGACTTGACAACAATGGTTGTTTTTTTAAAAAAAAAACCTATTTCTAACCCAGCATTGTCTGCTTTAGTTAATGACACAACCATTCTCTCAGATGCTCAAAATCTAGGATTCTTCTAGGATTCCTCTCTTCTCTTTAGCCTCAATGCTTGCAATTCATCAGCAAGTTGTTAGCTCTACTTCCAAAATATATATCATATCCCTCTATTTTCCACTATCTCCACTACTATCACCTTACCCTAAACCATCAACATCTCTCATATGGATTATAGCAGTAGTTTACTTCCATTCTTGGATCCATTAATCTGTTCTCCCCACTGCAACAGTAATCTTTCAGAAACATCAATTAAATGATGCCATGCTCTGGTGAAGTCCCCGCTCCACCTGACCCCACCTCGTGGCTTCCCGTTGCACTTCTAATAAACAGGCCTACAGGGCCCATGTGGTGGGGCTTCTACCTATGCCTCCAGGTTTCACTGTTCTAGGTACAGTGGCTTGCTGTCTGTTCTGGAGCACACTGAGTTCATCCTCCCCTTTGCAATTACTGTCTGTTCTGCCTGGATCGCATGAGCTCTGTATCTTCCTGTATAATCTCATCTTTTCTTGTGGTTTTATTTATCACAAATAACTTGAATAGCAGTGGTCTAAGCAGTATGGAATTAAACACAAGAATGGAATTGTGAGTAGAAAGGAAGGAGAGTTATAGAATAAATGACAAGAGGAGAATGTGGAATGAAAAACTTGATTTTTAATATGTAGGGAAATTAAGCACGTTTATGTCTTTGGAGGAGGAGCCAGAAAGAGGGAAATGGGTGATGTGGAGGAAAGTGGAGTAACTAAAAACACAAGTTCCTTGAGCATCTTTTAAATACTAAACCCCTTTGAAGAGATAAAATGCGTAATTGACTCCTAAGGACTTTCATTCCAATTAAGCTTCTTTTCTTTCTATCACTTTATAAGCTTCTACACAAGTGTCTTTTTTACCCACATGTGTGTAAACTGTGAGCTCTTTGAGCAGAGGGGGTAGGTCCTAATAATTTTTGTATCCCAGGGCTTAATACAAAATAAAGGCTCCATAACCAAAAACAAGCCCACTGCCATCGAGTCGATTCCGACTCATAGCAACTCTGTAAGACAGAGTAGAACTGCCCCGTAGGGTTTCCAAGGCTATAAATCTTTATGGAAGCAAACTGCCTCATCTTTCTTCTGTGGAGTGGCTGCTGGGTTCAAACCGCTGACCTTTCGGTTAGCAACCAAGCACTTTAACCACTACGCCATCAGGGCTCCTTAAAGTTTCCATAATTAATATATAAATTTAGCTGTTGACTTTCTTCCTGAGTAACATGGGTTCTCCGGAGCAGCGGATTCCTTAAATAAATGGATAGGAAGGGGTTATGAGAAAGAGAGGAAAAATGCAGGTAGAGGGTATGTGGATGCCAAAGAGAAACTTTTATCAATTTAATATTTTTGATAAGAAGGGACAGGCCTGGCTGACCCAGAATTGTCCAGGCCTCACTGTTAAGCAACAATTCTTTTATATATATTTAAAAATGCATTGAAGTATATATAT
>NW_004443942.1:7167669-7207609 GCF_000243295.1 Trichechus manatus latirostris
TATACAGTGAAACCCATAAGAGCCAGAACTCAACGGGACTGCTGAAGTTTCCCCCTTTGTCTTACTACTTTTCTATTGCTCTCTGTTAGTGGAAAATATTTGAATTTTCCTTCTCTGACAGGTTTAGGCCTTACACAGCTTCTGGCTTTTGCAGGTTTTATTGTATATATATGTTAAAATAGATATATTTCAAAAGTATATATCTATTTCTTCGTTGTTGTTATTGATTTTGCTTTAACATGAAAGGAAATGTGAGAGGAAAACCATTTGCAAACACAAACTATTTTTCTCTCATCCCTTATAACCCTTACTCACAAACTAGTGTATGTTTACATAGCTACTATCCCAGTAGCTACATAATTGGACATTTTGTTTTTCAAAATTGTATTTTGAACAACTCCTTACACTGTTTCATAGTCTTCATAATTATTATTGCGATAGCTACAGTAAATTGCAGTTAATGTGCTGCAATGCACTTCACTGTTTTTACTTTCCCTGTTGTTGGACATGTAGGTTGTTTCCAATTTCTGCTATTATAGATAATGCTACAGTGAAGATCCTCATGCATAGACATTTGCTCTCCTTTTGAACTATCTCCTTAGTCTAAATTACAATGAATGAGATTAGTGGGTCAACGGCTGTCAACATTTTCATGATTCTTAATATCTATTGCTATGTTCCTGTATTAGACTCACTGTCAGAAAAGTATCTACACAGTAATTTCACTGCAAACTCTTTGTTATTAGTATTATTAGTACATATTCTTTGCCAAGTTAATAGATATAAAATCATACCTCCTTGTTTGTGTTTTGTTGTAGCCAGAATGTTTTCCGTGTTTGCTTGCTATCTACATTTCTTTCTGTTTATGCTTTTTGCCAGTTTAGCTATGGAAGTGTTTGTAATATTTGTTAGAAGAAACTGTTTATATATCATGCATAATAATCGTTTTCTCTAACATTCGAGATAAATGTTTCCCACTGTTTTCATTTCCACTCTGATTAGCTTGTTCTTGTACTGAAGTTATTTACTGATCTTTTCCTTTATGAATTCTTCTCAAGATTCAATGTTCAGACACTATCGTCTAAAGAAACATATACAAACCCTCAATTCTACCTTGTGGGATTTGTATACATTAAATTATTTAATGAATTCATCATTTTTTAAATATAAATTTTGGCTATCACTGGATTTTTTGCTCCAAACTGGTAATCCAGTGGCAGCTTTAGATTCAGATGTGAGAAGCATAGGGAGCAATCTTGATAAAATAGAGGCCAGACTTCTTGTCTTGAAGCTGCATTTCTACAGTAAGCACATTGTTTTTACTTAGACTGTATATTGTGACTTGGAGATGGTGGAAAAATGATGGCGATGATGAATGGAGAAAAGCTAACGTCTCCCAAGCCAGGGTCACATTATGACTTTCATGGGCCCTAGCTACTTTTGCCTTCATGGGCCCACTCGTCCATTAAAAAAGAAATTATTAAAAATTGTATTTTACAACTGTATTGATATAAAGACAAATATAATGCAGACTGGCTTTATTATTATATGTTCACTATTATCATATTTTTTTCTTCTGATTTTAAAAGATATTAAAATTAAAACATTTTTGGGGACCCCTAAACTGTGCTGGAGTCCCTGGGTGGTGCAAATGGTTAACGTACTTGGCCACTAACCGAAAGATTGGTGGTTTGAGTCCATCCAGAGATGCTTCAGAGGAAAGGCTTGACCATTTTCTTCCGAAAAAAATCAGCCATTGAAAACCCTATGGAGCAACAGTTCTACTATGACACACATGTGTTGCCCATGAGTTACAATCAACTCAGTGGCAACTGGTTTTTGGTTTTAAACTGTGCCTATGATAGCTCAAAGGAGTCCTGGTGGCACAACAGTTAAAGCGCTTATCTGCTAATCAAAAGGTCAGCGGCTTGAACTTACCAGCTGCTCCATGAGAGAAGGATGTGGCAGTCAGTTTCCATAAAGATTTACAGCCTTTTAAACTCTATGGAGAAGTTCTGCTCTGCCCTATAGGGTTGCTGTAAGTTGGAATCGACTCAGTAGGTGGGTTATAATGACTCACAGTATGACTCATGTGATGACTCTTAGTCCTGCCCCAAGACGTTCCTTAGCACTAATTCACTCTATATCTAGCCATCCATCTAAATAATTGGGTTTACTTCCTACTTTTTCATTTTGTTCTTGGGATATACAGTTTTGTCTTATGTTAGAACCACAGTATTTTAATAACTGTTTTGCAATGTGTGCTAACAGCTCTTAGAATGATCTATACCCCAGCGTTCTTCTCTTGGCCACTTATTTTTCCAAGTTAATTTTAGAACCCCTCTGTTTATTATAATAGAAAAATTCTCTTGAAGCTGCATTGTATTTGTAAATTATCCCAAAGAAATATGACATCTTTGTACAGATACAGTAGTTGGATGGGGCCCTGGTGGCATAGTGGTTAAGTGTTTCTCTGCTAACCAAAAGGTCGGCAGTTCGAATCTACCAGCCACTCCTTGGAAACACTATGGGGTAGTTCTGCTCTGTCCTGTGGGGTTGTTAAGAGTCATAACTGACTCTACAGCAACGTGTTTGGTTTTTGGTTTAATAGCTGGGTATTCTGTCCCAGAAATAGGATACCATCACAAAGCTACAGAGCTAGTTCAAGTAGAATGGAGAGAGAGGCAGGAGATAGGGTGAAGAAGAACCTACACTCCGTTAGGGTGAGCTTCCAACTAGAGGTACTCAATGTAGCTGGGACACAAATTCTTGTGACTTAAAATAGTCCCAGAAATAGGTTTCAAGCCAGCATTTCAGGACAAGTACTTAGTTTATTTTCAGATTAGGGAAAAGTAAACAACCATGAGTAGAGACTGAAGACCATAATTTTGGCCAAGTCCATCTTCTCCCAGTTTGTCATTCTAAAATGGCTATAGCTTGATAGCAGTCATACCAGGGCCTATGGTTAAGTTTAAATAAGACATTTTGTTTTTGCATTCAAGTATCCTTGAGAGCCAGGACGAGTGGTAGGAACAGAGAGAAGAGATCGGAAGGGTGGAGTCTGACCAGTATGGTGCTGTATTAGTTTCCTAGAGCTGCTGTAACAAAGTAAACCACAAACTGGGAAGTTTAAAGCAACAGAAATTTATTGTTTCACAGTTCTGGAGTCTAGAAGTATGAATTCAGGGTATTGGCAGGGCCACACTCTCTCTGAAGTCTCTAGGGGAAGATCCTTCCTTGTCTCTTTCAGTTTCTGTAATTCCCAGAATTCGTGGAGTTCCTTGACTTGTAGATAACATCACTCCAGTCTCTACCTCTGTCTTCACATGTCCATCTTCCCTCTGTGCGACACTGTGTCTTTTCTCTTCTTTTTATAAGGACACTAATCACATTGGATTAGGGCTCACCTTACTCCAGTATGAATTCATGTTAACTAGTAACATCTTCAAAGACCCTATTTCCAAACAAGGTCACAATCACAGGTATGGGGGTTTGTTGTTGTTAGGTGCCATCAAGTCAGGTTTTGACTCATAGTGACCTCATGTGACAGAGTAGAATTGCCCCATAAGGTTTTCTAGGTTGTAATCTTTATGGAAGCAGATTGCTAAGACTTTCTCCCATGGAGCTGCTGGGTGGGTTCAAACTGCCAACCTTTTGGTTAGCAACCAAGCGCTTAACTGTTACGCTACCAGGGCTCCTTTACTGGGGTTAGGATTTAAAAATATCATTTTTTAACAGGTGCCATGTTGTATCCTCACTATGACCAGCTCATTCCTCTCCTTTTTTTTCCTTTCAAGAGAAATATTTTATTCATCCTTATAATTTTCTATCTTTATAATTTTCTAATATGAAAGACAGCAATATTAGGTTAGACTTGTAAAGTTCAGAGGCCTTCTTCCCTTTGTCTAAGTCTTTAATGATGAAAATTAACAAATGCTATACTTAAAGATAATGACTTACAGATGTCATCCGCTATGGATAAATGTAACTCTAATCTAAGAACCATCAGAGTAAATTGAATAGTTTAAGCATAGTGAGAATTCGGATACATATTATGCTTTATGAATCACATAGAAACGTTATACTTGGCAAGCTATTTCCCTCTATGAGTCATGATAAAGACCAAGGCTGGTAAGATTTCTGTGCCTCAGAGGAAGAGAAGAAAGATGCGTGATCTGAAACTTCAAACTTTCAGAATGTTATGGGCAATGTTTTACGTCAATTTTAATGTTATGAGGCATGCTGGAGCACCTTGTTGCTAAATCTGCCTGTGGGTCCATGTTTGCCCACTCAACACACCCGGAACTGTTCAGTAACTTTTACACTTAGAGAAGCTCCCTCCCAGATGGGTCAAATAATGACCTATACATTTACTGGACGATAACACATTAGTTTTCAACATTGATTAATGTTGGTCAGTTATGTACATATATAAACAAACAAAAAATTAAACCACCAAATATATGAAGGACATAAGCAGAGAGAGGTCAAGCCAAATAAATAGACAAAGTTTCCCTTATTGGAATAAGGATTTCAGTTTAAAGTTATCATGAACTGATCATGTTCCCAGACTTCAGATAGAAGCAAATGTAAATGAACTGTAGGGGACTTAACCCCAGGTCAGTAAAAATTCCCAGTGATTAAGTATCCAGGAACACAAAGTAACAATTAACACACACACACACAAACACACACACACACACACACACACACACACACACACACACACACACACGGAAGGAGTAATTATAAGTAAGAGTCATCAGTAATAAGAAACTGCAGAATCAGACCCAGAAAGAATGCACTCACCAAGGCTGACTTGGCTACAGCCATTGCTGAGTGCCCAATCTGCTAGCAGCAGAGACCACACTTAGTCCCCGATATGACACTGTAAAAACAGCATGGGGGCAGCATCAGACCTCCTCTAATTTCACAAAGGGGAAAGAGAATCAAAATCAACAGCCCAAGGCTGATTCTTATGAGGCAGAGGTCAGACATGCCTCCTCTCTCCGCAGTCTTTACCAATTCTGACAACAACTGTACTTCCCACGGCACTCTCCGTTTCTGCTGGGTTTGATAATTCATTGCAATGGTCATACAGAACTCACAGACAATACTCATGATTATGGTGTCTATTAGAGAAGTAACAGGTTACAGCTCAGGTTGGGGAATGCCCAAGATATAGGTCTTCCATCAGGACAGCCTCTTTTTCAGCTGTGTTCGCATGCACGCCTCTCCCTGGCCCTCTGCCTCTGCCCTGCTCAGGCAAGTGTTACAAAGCTCTTTTAGCTCTGCCAGTAAGTGCCCAGAGGCACCCCACTTCTTCATTGCAAATACCTTTTTTTCAACAACATAAACGGCGACTATATACATGGATCTTGCCAGATGGCACACACAGGAATCAAATCAACTGTATCTGTGGAAAGAGAAGATGCAAAAGCTCAATATTATCAGTCAGAACAAGGCCAGGGGCCGAATGTTGAGCAGACCATCAATTGCTCACAAGCAAGTTCAAGCTGAAGCTGAGGAAAATTACAAGTCCATGAGAGCCAAAGTATCACCTTGAGTATATTCCTCCTGAATTTAGAGACCATCTCAATGATAGATTTGGCTCCTTAAACACTAATGACTGAAGGCCAGAAGAGTTGTGGAATGATATCAAGGACATCATACATAAAGAAAGCAAGAGGTCATTAAAAAGACAGGAAAGAAAGAAAAGACCAAAATGGATGTCAGAAAGAGACTCTGAAACTTGCTCTTGAACATAGGGTAGCAAAAGCAAAAGGAAGAAATGATGAAGTAAAAGAGCTGAAAGGAAGATTTCAAGGGGCCACTCAAGAAGACAAAGTAAAGTGTCATGATGAAATGTGCAAGGACCTAGAGTTAGGAAATCAAAAGGGAAGAACATGCTCGGCATTTCTCAAGCTGAAAGACCTGAAGAGAAAATTCAAGCCTCGAGTTGCAATATTGAAGGATTCTATGGGGAAAATATTAATGAAGCAGGAAGCATCAAAAGAAGATGGAGGGAATACCCAGAGTCCCTGTACCAAAAACAATCTGTCGAAGTTCAACCATTTCAGGAGGTAGCATATGATCAGGAACTGATGGTTCTGAAGGAAGAGGTCCAAGTTGCACTTAAGGCCTTAGTGAAAAGCAAGTCTCCAGGAATTGACAGAATACCAATTAAGATGTTTCAACAAACAGATGCAACACTGGAAGTGCTCACTTGTCTATGCCAAGAAATTTGAAAGACAGCTACCTGGTCAACTGACTGGAAGAGATCCATATTTATGCCTATTCCTAAGAAAGGTGATCCAACTGAATGCAGAAATTATCGAACAATATCATTAATATCACACGCAAGTAAACTTTTATTGAAGATCATTTGAAAGTAGCTGAGGCAGTACATTGAAATGGAACTGCCAGAAATTCAGGCTGGATTCAGAAGAGGACGTAGAACCAGGGATATCATTGCTGATGTCAGGTGGATCCTGGCTGAAAGCTGAGAATACCAGAAAGATGTTTACATTTTATTGACTATGCAAAGGCATAGTCAATATTGTGGATCATAAGAAATTATGGATAACATTGTGAAGAATGGGATTTCCAGAACACTTAATTGTGCTCATAAGGAACCTGTACATAGATCAAGAATGTTTTATTATATTTCATGGATTATGTAGGTCAGGAATTTGGGAGCAGCTTGGTCTGAGATCTCTCATGTGATGGTGGCTGGAGCTGGAAGGGCGAGGGTGGAGGCAGCTGAAGGATGGCTGCAAATCTCTCTTTTCACGAAGTCTCAGATCTCTCCAGGTGCTCTGTCTCTGTGAACTAGCTTGTGCTTCCTCACAGTGTGGTGGCTCAAACTTCATACTTGGTAGCTCTGAGCTCCAAAGGAGAGAGAGAGACAGAGAGAAGCACTATTAGCTTTTGTAACCAGGCTTGGAAACCACAGAGTCACTTCCACTGTACTGAGTTAAAGGCAGTCAGAAAGGTCTGCCAGGGGCCGGAGTTGGGGTGGGGAGTAGGTGCTGTGTGTGTATGGGGGGAGACTCTACCTCTTAATGAAGGAATGGCAAGATTCCAGAAGAGTGTGTGAGATGAGAAATATATATTTTTTGTTTTTCTACTCCTAAGTGGTTTTTTTCTTGTGTGTGTGTGCTTTAGGTGAAAGTTTACAGAGCAAATTAGTTTCTCATTAAACAATTAATACACATATTGTTTTGTGACATTGGTTGCCAACTCTGCGATGCATCAACACTCTCCCCTTCTCAACCTTGGGGTCCCCATTTCCATTCATCCATCTTTCCTGTCCCCTCCTGCCTTCTCATCCTTGCCCCTGGGCTGGTGTGCCCATTTATTCTCATATACGTGGTTGAACAACGTGTTATTGTTTATTTTATAAGCCTGTCTAATCTTTGGCTGAAAGATGAACCTCAGGAGTGACTTCAGTACTGAGTTAAAAGGGTATATGGGAGCCATACTCTCCGGGTTTCTCCAGTCTCTGTCAGACCAGTAAGTCTGGCCTTTTTTGTGAGTTAGAATTCTGTTCTACATTTATCTCCAGCTCTGTCCAGGATCCTCTATTGTGATCCCTGTCAGAGAAGTCAGTGGTGGTAGCCGGGCACCATATGGTTGTGCTGGACTCAGTCTGGTGGAGGCTGTGGTAGTTGTGGTTCATTAGTCCTTTGGACTAATCTTTCCCTTGTGTCTTTGGCTTTCTTCATTCTCCCTTGCTCCAGATGGGTGGGACCAGTAGATGTATCTCAGATGGCTGCTCACAAGCTTTTAAGACCCCAGATGCTACTCACCAAAGTAGAGTGTAGAACATTTTCTTTATAAACTATGTTGTGCCAATTGAGCTAGATGCTCCCTGAGATCATGGTCCCCAGCCCTCAGCCCTGTAATTTGGTCCCTCAGGGAGTTTGGATGTGTCTATGAAGCTTCTATGACTTTGCCTTGGTCAAATAGTGCTGACTTCCCTAGTATTGTGTACTGTCTTACCCTTCACCAAAGTTACCACTTATCTATTGTCTGTTGTTGTTTTTGTTAGGTGCTGTCGAGTCGGTTTCAACTCATAGTGACCCTAGGTACAACAGAACAAAACACTGCCTGATCCTGTGCCATCCTCACAATTGTTGTTATGCTTGAGCCCATTGTTGCAGCCACTGTGTCAATCCATCTCGTTAAGGGTCTTATTCTTTTTTGCTGACCCTCTACTTTACCAAGCATCATGTCCTTCCCCAGGGACTGATCCTTCCTGATGACATGTCCAAAGTATGTGAGACGTAGTCTTGCCATTCTTGCTTCTAAGGAGCATTCTGGTTGTATTTTTTTATGACAGATTTGTGCTCTTTTGGAAATCCGTGGTATATTCAATATTCTTCACCAGCACTACAATTCAAAGGCATCAATTCTTCTTTGATCTTCCCTATTCATCGTCCAGCTTTTGCATGCATATGAGGCGATTGAGAACACCATGGCTTGGGTCAAGTGCACCTTAGTCTTCAAGGTGACATCTATGGTTTTTAACACTTTAAAGAGATCTTTTGCAGCAGATTTGCCCAATGCAGGGTTTCTTTTGATTTCTTGGCTGCTGCTTCCATGGGTGTTGATTGTGGATCCAAGTAAAATGAAATCCTTGACAACTTCAATCTTTTCTCCATTTATCATGATGTTGCTTATTGGTCTGTTGCTTATTAGATCTATTGTCTAGTTAGTGTTTTTCCTTCCCCACCCCTCCCCTCCCTTGTAACCATCAAAGATTATTTCTTTCTGTGTGTAAACCTTTTCATGAGTTTTTATAATAGTGGTCTCATACAGTATTTGGAGGACTGTAATTCTTATGAGTATTTCTTCCTTGTATGTGTGCACCAAATATTTTTGCTTTCTTCACTTACAAAATATAAGGTATAAATGGGGCTAGTGTGTTTTCGGTTGTATGTGTGTTAGTTGATTCATGTTAGGTACAAGTATGACTTTGTAATTGTATTTATAGATTGTGTATGGTTTAAGGAGATGTGTGCAGATGCTAAGTGGACAAGAGGTAGACTACGATGTTTAAGTTTGTGTGCCAACTTGACTGGGCCACGATTCTCAATGGTTTGGCAGTTACAATGTAATTTGGCAGTTATATAATAATGTAGACGTCATCCATTTTGTGATCTGATGTAATCATCCCCCATTTTGTGATCTGATGTGAGCAGCAGATCAATTGAAGAGGGAGTTTCCTTGAGGGTATGAACTGCACCCAGTATATGCATGGATGTTCTGGCAAAGCTCACTGACTTGCTCTGGATCCTGCATCCAGCTTGTCATTATCTGACCTCTGGTTTTTGGGATTTGAGCCAGTGGCCTGCTGTATTTCCTGCTGATCTTGGGATTTGTCAGCTTCTGTAGTCTGTGAGCCAGCAGCCTGCCGTCTTACCTATTGATCTTGAATTTGTCAGTCTCCGCCGCCCGTGAGCCACTGATCTGCTGTCTGATCTGCCTGTCTTGCGTTCGTCAGCCCCTGCAGCTATGTGAGTCAGGAGAAACCTCCAGACTGACACCTAACCCACGTACTTGGGACTTGCCAGACTCTACAACCATGTGAACCATTTCCTTGAGATAAATCTCTCTCTCTGTCTATATATATATATATATATATATGCTTCACTGGTTTTGCTTCTCTAGAGAACCCAGCCTAAGACATCCTCTAACTTGAATTCAAACCATATACTCCAACAGGATGTATGTAATCATGCCTTTTATCTGAATATTTAATTCCCCATCTGTAAAAAAAGATTAGCTCAAAGGGCCCTACTCCAGTGATATGCTGGTAAGTGTTCAATTACTGGCTCTCTGAAAAACAATATTGTCCATATGTTTACTATAAACTTTATTGACATAAAGGATGCACACAATTTACAAATAATAATAAAATGTGATGTATTCTTTATCATAAATTCCATATAGCCAATTGATCCTCATTGAATGCTTTCATTGATTTTTGTTGAACTCTTGTATTTGCAGTCAACCCATGTTTGCAACTTATAAAAGGGTAGAGTTCTGACATGAGTGTTGGTTCATATTTTTTGTTTACATAAATGAGTGAGACAAATGTAAAACAATGATAACATATGTTGGAACATCATTCATTCATCAGTGCCAGAGGTGACTTCTTTGCTGAATTGGGTAATGGTGTTAGAATACTGAAATAATATTTCCTCAATATGTTATTTGCAATATACCAGTTACAGACAAGACACAGTTTTAAGCTTAATCTTCATTACTAATGTTTTCTCAATCATTTTTTAAACCTAGATAATCCACAAAACAATAGATCAAGCCCTAATCTGTAGTGTTTGCCAATTTCTGTGGTATAAGTACTCCTACCATGGTCAAGTTCAAGCTCCCAATGTGACATTGATGAACGCATAGTTGGAAAGAGATGTGTAGTAGCACACCACTGTATAGTACTTCTACCATATGGATACAACAGATGTAAATAACCTCAAAAACATAAATAATAGTAAAATGTAGTGAAATGATTAGGACGTGATGAATTTTGAGTATTTATTTCCTTTTTAATAGAATTTATTTAACTATAATTTTATATAATTTAATTTTTAATAATGACTCAATTGTGTTTAATAACCAGTTAAACATTTCTGAAAATTTAATAACCAACTCTCACAAGCCAGTATGAGCCAGTTCCAGCACACAGCTGCTTTCTGCTTTTAATATAATGTTCTGCAGTCCAATAATCCCTGAGAAACTTTGGAAGAACCTCACATAATCAGATGTATGGCAACCCAGAGCCAAATTCTTCTCCTTGGCTATTCCCACCCAGGAATAACTGTTTGTAAATGACAAAGCATAAAGAAATGAAATGGCAGAATCTGGAGAGATAAGACTAGGTTTAGTCTGTTGGTTGGCCTTTGAATGCCACATATTTCCCCTGCTCTCTCACCCACCCTTCAGCATCTCTGCAAATAAATGAGACAAAGTCTGGTCTTGAAAGAAAACAAAAAAGAAAATAAAAGTATCCTTTTTAAAAGTAATGAAAGAAAGGAAACTGTCTACTCAGTATGGAGTGGTGGAGTGGTCAAGATCTCAGGATGCTAACCAAAAGGTCAGCAGTTCGAATCCACCAGCCACTCCTTGGAAACCCTATGGGACAGTTCTACTCTGTCCTGTAGGGTTGCTATGAGTCGGAATCAACTTGACGGCACACAACGACAACTACTCAGTATACTTATTTATATACAAACAGTAACTTTTGTTTTTAACCCATGAAGCTCACTTACGTCCCACATTACTAACCAGTCTGTACTTGCATCAGCTCCTTCATTTTTTAGGCACTGAGGTTGGTGGAGCAAAGTTACTTATCAAGGACTTTTCCTATCAGGCCCATAGTGAGTCGGTGACAGAACTAGAACAAGAACTTGGATCTTAGATTCTTTGCCATACATTAAGTTGTGTACACACACATACACATGCACAAACACACACTCATACATACACAAGTATGCATAGATGTACATTCACAAATACACCTAGCAACCTGAGTATTGTCTGCTCTGTAGCTTCCAGAAGCTGCATTTCTCCATCCAGGTTGTACTGTGGGTCCTTCCAAGGGCATTCAGTGAGGGCAAGGCCTCCTTTAGCTGTAGCTGTGGCTTTGTAGGTGCTTAGAAGGCCTGTGGGGTCGGGGGGCATTCTGCCTCCAGCTGAGGCCTCAGCTCTATCCCTCCCTACTTTGAGGCTCAGAAGCATTCAAGGCTAAAACTCCCACTTCCTTCTTCCCCTCTAGTTGCTGAGGGGAAGGTCAACCAGCCCCTAGTGATAAGGAGAAGGGACTGTAGGGGCCCTGGGAAGACTTCCATCTTCTCCAGACAATGAGGGACTCACTGAATACCAAAACCCTTGACAAATCAGAAAAAAATCACAGACCATTCCAGTAGACAAAACCAGTTGCCATTGAGTTAATTTCAACTCATGGCAACCCCATGTGTCAGAGTAGAACTGGGCTCCACAGAGTTTTCAGTGGCTGATTTTTCAGAAGTGGTTTGCCAGGCCTTTCTTCCAAAGTACTTCTGGGTTGACTTGAACCTCCAACTTTTTGGTTAGTAATATAGTACATTAACCGTTAGTATCACCCAGGGACTTCTTCCAGTAGACAAGTAAGTTCTAATATAATTCCAGATTTTGAGAGGTTTTCTCCTGAAAGCTCCCTAAGGAAAGAAACCTTGCAATTCCTTTAAGTAGCTTGTCTTTTCTTTGTCTAACTTCAGTATTCCAACTTCAGGGTCAGTTCTTCTGTCTCTTGGTGGGTTTTTTGGGGGCCCTGTGATGGCTCCCTTTGTTTTAGTACATCTCCAAAATTAGGACAGCATCATCCTTTCCATCAGCACCTGCACAGAGATTATCAAGATAAGAGACAAGCTTAAAAATAGCTGATGACCAGACAGTTCCCAGATCTTATGATGGAGATAACAGATCAAAAGTTCATGACGATAGTGTCTGACAGTCCAAAGATATGAGAGATAGGCAATGATCCCAGAAAACACAAGGTTTACTCCATATCTTGCTACCATACCCTAGAATATGAGCTAGAATGGAGCTTAGAGATGGTATGTTTCCAATTCCCCCATTTTACAGAAGGGAAAGCTGAGGACTTGTGAGGACTGGCCAGGCCAAGCTACACAGGGAAGCCAAGGCAGAGCAGGAGTAGAGCCAGGACTCCAGACTCTTATCGCCGACACCAAGCCTAGCCTCTTTCCCTATATTATACTGCCACTTACTCTGGCGTTGTCATCTACTGCCCAGCTCAGGGAAGAAAGGCCATCAGGATGCATGCTCACTGTGGGCTGTGGCTGGTCATGCCTGCCTGTCCAGTCTTCTCAGTCCCACTCTCCTGGGGACTTTAGAAATCTGATCAAATATTGGGTGTCCTGAGGCAAGATGGAGCCACCTGTTACCAAGTCTATTCCCAAAGTGAACACAGTCTCAGTAGAGACACAGGAAGGGCCAGACTGCCACAGTCTTAGTTCTTGGTACCTTATTGCGTTAGTGACTCGGCAGCTAGTGTCAAGCTCTTTGCCTGGCTGGGGGGTGGGGGATGGTAGTGTCCAGATCTCAGTTAAAGGAATTCTCAGAAGTGGGCTCTGACAAGCATACCAGCATCTCTCTGAAAGGAGTCTTCTCATTCTGGCTCCAGAGGTGACTTTGCAGACCCTGACGCCTCATGATCCCTCTCTAGTGACATATACCTGCCTCCTGGTTTGGACCCTCTAAGATGCTTCTTGATCTTGACTCTTTTCTGGACCTTCATTCTCGGGATTGGCTTAAGATCCCTTTGCCGGTCCCCTGACCCTTTTTTTTTTTGTCTTGGATCTCCTCCTTTCCCAGTCTCAGTGAGCAATTTCTAAGGTTCTCTCCACTGTTCAGTCTCAAACAGGCACAGTGTCAGTCTTAACTCCGACAGCGTGCGTTAGAGCTCTGTGTGTCATTCTATACGTAAATATCAGTTTAGCGATTAGCATCCTCCAAGTGCTGGGTACTGTGAGAGACACTCTGGAGACTACAAAGAAAAAAGAGATAAGCAATCCCTGTCTTTGAGATATTTAGAATATATCAGGGGATACAGTGATGTCAGCCAATTAGAACATCGTGCATTCAGAGCTGTAATCTAAGTGAGCTATAATTAAAGTGCCATAAACTTTGCTCCTTAAAGTGTGGTCTGCAAACCAGCAGCAGCATCATCATCTGAGAGCTTATGAGAATTGCAAAATTACTGGCCCCAGCTCAGACCTATTGAATTAGAAACCGCATTTTAACATAGTGTGCAGATGAGTCATCACCGGGGGATGTAAAACGCTGCTTGAGCAAGGATCACACTACGAATAAAAACATAGAGGCATATATGTTACATTTGGAGAATGGTAAATAGTAGTTATTTGGGTCTATGAGGTTTTCATTGGCTAATTTTTGGGAGTAGATTGCCAGGCCTTTCTTCCTAGTCAGCCTCAGTCTGGAAGCTCTGCTAAAATTTGTCCACAATGGGTGACCCTACTGGAATTTGAAATACAGGTGGCATAGCTTCCAGTATCTTAGCAATAGGAAGCCACCCAGTACAACAAACTGACAGACAAGTGGTAGAGTAGTTGTATGTGAATGGACTCATGCATACCAACAATTATGAAGGTGATACAGGACGAGGAAACGTTCTGTTCTGTTATACATAAGGCTGCCGTGAGTAGGAGCTAATTCGATGGCAACTAACAACAGCTGAACCAGTAGTAGTTGTAAGGGAGAAATGACGTAGATGGGCCCAACCTTGCAGAGACTGAAGGGCCAATAGCTTTAGTGATTTATGATGGTTAATGTTAGGTGGCAACATGGCTAGGCTATGGTTCTCAGTGGTCTGGCAGACACTGAATTAGGTACCCTTCCATAATGTAATACAATGTAATCACTTTCTATTTTGTGATCTGATGTAAGCAGCCAATCAGCTGAAAAGGGAGTTTCCTTGGGGGTGTGGCTGCCTCCAGTATGTAAACGGATGCTCTGGCAAAGGTCTCTCTCTCTCTCTCCTAACCCTGCACTCTTCTTGTTTCCTGCCCCTTGATTCTTAGGACGTAAGCCTGCAGAAGTCTCCAGCCTGCTGCCTGACCTGCAGATTTTGGATTTGCCGGCCCCTGCGACTCTGTGAGCCAACAGAAGTCTCTAGCCTGCCACCGGACCCACAGATTTGGGCCTTGCCAGCCCCCACAATTGTGGGAGCCATTTTTTTGAAGTAAATCTCTCTCTATATATTTATATATACATTTCACTGGTTTTGCTCCTCTAGAGAATCCAGACTAAAACATGATTCTTCCTTGAACTGGCATCACCTTTGCTCTTGGAGTCCTCAGCTTTGGCCCCTGGATGTGTGGAATACAACTACTACCTTAAAAATTCATGACCCATCCAATTTTAAAGCTCTTGCCATCCATCATGGGACTTTCAATAGCTTCCTGTTTCTGGATATAAATACCTATAGATCTCATTTGCAGAGGGGAGATAATTGATATGACCTAGATCTAATGAGTGTGCAGATCATTTGGGCTCTTGTTACCTCTTACTTCTTCAGTTGCTTTGTTCCCCTGACTGATTCCTGCTCAGTTTTAGAGATGCAATATGATATCACCTTCCCAGGAAATCTTTGTATCTGGATTGGGTTAGGCCACAGTCTTCTGTGCTTCCTCCAAGGATAACATTTATCACACTGGGTTCTAATTGCCTCCTTCCTTCATACCACAAATACCTACTGAGCACCCACTATTCCTGGTACTATGTTAAGTAAGAGAATGGAGTGCAAAATGGATACAGTTCCTGTGTCCATGGCACTCTAAGCCTAAGAAGGAGCAGACATTAATCAAATAATCACACTAATGGGTGCATAAACAAAAACTGGAATGGTGAACTGAAAGAAAGGCATGCCAATTCTTTGAAATCAAATAAGAAAGAAATATACACTAGGCTGAGGGGCTAGTAGTCTGGGAAGACTTCCCCAAGGAAGCAATTGCTTGAGCTGAGATCTGAAAGATGAGGAGGAGTTAACCGGCAGGAGAGGAGATAAAAGAAATCTGGACGAAGTGGAAAGGCCCTGTGGCAGGAAGAACATGAGGACTCTGACAAACTGAAAGAATGCCAGTGTAACTAGATCTCACAGGGAGGGGGTAAGAAATGAGGCTAAAGCAATGGTCAGACACTGCACTATATGTAGCCTTGGGACTGTGTTAAAGATTTTGCAAAGGACCTTACAAATTGTTGGCTACCTTTAAGTCACGGATTGAATTGTAACCCCCTAAAATATCTGTCAACTTGGCTAGGCCATGATTCCCAGAATTGTGTGATTGTCCACCATTTTGTCATCTGATGTGATTCTCCTATGTGTTGTAAATCCTGCCTTTGTGATGTTAATGAGGCAGGATTAGAGGCAGTGATGTTAATCAGGCAGGATGCAATCCACAAGATTAGATTGTGTTTTAGGTCAATCTCTTTTGAGATATAAAAGAGAGAAGAGAGCAGAGATAGAGGGACCTCATACCATCAAGAAACAAGAGCTAGGAGAATAGCTTATCCTTTGGGCCTGGGGTCCCTGCGTGTGAAAGGCTCCCAGACCCGGGGAAGATTGATGACAAGGACCTTCCCCCAGAGCTGACAGAGAGAGAAAGCCTTCTCCTGAAGCTGGCACCCTGAAATCAGACTTCTAGCCTCCTAGATTGTGAGAGAGTAAGTTTCTGTTTGTTAAAGCCATCCACTTGAACTATTTCTGTTATAGCGGCACTAGGTAACTAAGAGACTTTATGAGGCAAAAACCATTTCTACAAACTTCCTAAATCTACAGATGAGCCAAGCTCTCCAGGAAATCTCTAAAGTACCCCTCTTTGTGGAAACAATCAATCTTATCATTGTCCTGGCAAGACTGAATAGGAGAGACGAGGCCCAAATTTATAATGCTTGGCTCAGGGCCGCACTGGAGACAAGGACAAGACATTTCTTAGCTTTACCCATCACTTACATGCAGCAGCTGCTATAGGAATATCCAGAAAATTTTTCCAAGAGCAGAGAAATTTGAAGATCTGAATAACTAAAGGGCCTTATTCCTATCCCCATATATTTTGTTGGGAATGAATAGATAATTTTCTAGCTGATTCAGTGAACGAAATGACTCCTACGACACCAAGTCCAGCTAGGGACTCCATAGTAAAGAAAAAACATGATCTGCTTTAAACCCCTGGGAATTAATACCCAATGCTTGCTTCAGAGGCTTAGTCTCAACCACAGCTGATTCTTCCTGACGCATCTGCCCAAGAATGAATCTCCAGAGAAACAAATGAAGCAAGAGAGCATGGAGAGTGAATTCTGCTCAGTAGTGGAAGGATTTTGTAAAAGTCAAAGTGGTTCAAAAACAAAATGGGCTATCTCAGGTGATGTTGTTGTTATTAGTTGCCCTTGAGCTGATTCCAACTCATGGCGACCCCATGTGTGCAGAGCAGAACTGCTCCATAGGGTTTTCAAGGCTATGACTTTCTGGAAGCAGATTGCCAGACCCATCTTTTGTGGCACCTCTGGGTGGGTTTGACCTCTAACGTTTTGACTAGTAGTCAAGCGCTTAACTGTTTGTGCCACCCAGGAGAGAGTGAGCTCAAAATTTCAAAAATAATCTACAAGACCACTTGGGGAATGTTATAGAGGAGATTCAAGCATGTGGGTTGGTCTATATAGCATTAAATGTTTCTTCCAGCCTAGAGAGTTTTAGAGACAGAATGAAAAGATATGAAACTGTAGCTACAGGATGGGGAGAAATGACACATTAGAGAGAGAAAAAGGGTGCTGGTAAAAAGCACTCAGTAATGAGGAAGAACAGGACTGATCTGATCTGTGCTTGGGAACTAGGGGAAAGAGATCCTAATAAAAGTGAGAATCCAGAAATAGACCTACACAAAATAGCCAACTGATTTTTGACATAGTGCCAAGATATTTCAATGGGGAAAACATAGTCTTTTCAACAAATGGTGTTGGTAACACTGGATACTTGTTTGGAAAAAAAATTAACCTCAACTCTTACAACATAAAACAATTTATTATAGACTTAAACATAAAAGCTAAAACTATAGAATTTCTAGAAGAAGGCATAGAAGAAAATCTTTGCAACTTTGAGATACGCAAAGATTTAAAAGCTAAAACACCAAAAGCAGGAACCATAAAAATAAAAAGTGATTAATTAGAGTTAAAATTAATTTTTTGTCTTTTGTTGGTCATTCGGCATATTGACCTAAAGCCTAAAATCTCAGTATGAAAAACAAGCTGTGGTGGCAAAAATAATTCATTCACTAATGCTCCCAAAGTATATGTATCAGTTAGCTGTAGCTACAATAATGCTATATAAAAATAACCTCAAAATCTCAGTGGCTTACAGCAACAAATAACTATTTTTCTTGCTCATGGGTTTGTGTGTAGATTGGGATGAGGTTTACCTCAGCTGGGGTTCGCCTAGTGTGGATCTAGGCTGCAGATCAAGTTTGAGTCCACACATCTCATTTTGGAGCCCCGGCACATAGACAAAGAATAGCTAAGTCATGTTCTTTTCACAGCATTGGAAGAAGCACAGGAGTGCAAAATCAAAACCCATAAACACATTTCAAGCCTCTGCTTGCATATTGCCTGCCAACATCCCTTAGCCATAAGTCACATGGCCAAGCCCATAGTAAAGGGGCAGGGAATTTGACTTCACCCACTACGAGGTCCTGGCAAGGAGCCCTGGTGGTGCAGTGGTTAAAGCGCTTGCCTGCTAACTGAAAGGTCAGCAGTTTGAAACTACCAGCGGCTCTGTGGGAGAAAGATGTGGCAGTCTACTTCCGTAGAGATTTATAGTCTTAGAAACGCTATGCGGTCGCTACAAATTGGAATTGACTGGACAGCAGTAGCATAGGGTAATGAAGAATTGGGACCAATAATTCAATGAACGGCGGCATAAATGGTGAAGCTCTTACTGTTGGGGGTAAGCTGTAATTAGACTCTTTTTCCTGCAGTAGACTGATGATGCCACCACACCAAGAGTCTCCATCTCTTCATGTGGTGCTTTGATTGACTTATATACTCCTTGTATCTATTCTTAGGTTCCTGAGTGTCTTAGTACTATCTAGTGCTGCTATAACGGAATGGAGCTTTATCAAACAGAAGTTTATTCTCTCACAGTGTTGTTGTTGTTAGGTGCCGTCATATAGGTTCTGACTCATAATGACCCTGTGTACAACAGAACAAAACACTGCCTAGTCCTGCGCCATGCCCACAATGGTTGGTATGCTTGAGCCCATTGTTGCAGCGACTGTGTCAATCCATCTGGTTGAGGGTCTTCTTCTTTTTCACTGACCCTGTACTTTACTAAGCATGATGTCCTTCTCCAGGGATTGATCCCTCCTGATAACATGTCCAAAGAACGTGAGACGTAGTCTCACCATCCTTGCTTCTAAGGAGCATTCTAGTTATACTTCTTCCAGGACAAACTTGTTCGTTCTTTTGGCAGTCCATGGTATATTCAATATTTTTCACCAACACCACTATTTAAAGGCATCAGTTCCTCTTCAGTCTTCCTTATACATTGTCCAGCTTTCGCATGCATATGATGCCATTGAAAATACCATGGCTAGGGTCAGACACACCTTAGTCTTCAAGGCAACATCTTTGCTTTTCAACACTTTAAAGAGGTCTTTTGCAGAAGATTTGCCCAATGCAATGCGTCTTTTGATTTCTTGACTGCTGCTTCCATGGGTGTTGACTGTGGATTCAAGCAAAATGAAATCCTTGACAACTTCAATCTTTTCTCTGTTTATCATGATGTTGCTTATTGGTCCGGTTGTGAGGATTTTTGTTTTCTTTATGTTGAGGTGTAATCCATACTGAAGGCTGTGGTCTTTGATCTTCATCAGTAAGTACTTCAAGTCCTCTTCACTTTCAGCAAGTAAGGTTGTGTCATCTGCATACACAGGTTGTTAATGAGTCTTCCTCCAATCCTGATGCCCCATTCTTCTTCGTATAGTCCAGTTCCTCGGATTATTTCTCAGCATACAGATTGAATAGGTGTGGTGAAAGGATACAACCCCAACACACCTTTCCTGACTTTAAACCATGCAGTGTCCCCTTGTTCTGTCCAAACAACTGCCTCTTGATCTATGTACAGTTTCCTCACGAGCACAATTAAGTGTTCTCGAATTCCCATTCTTCGCAATGTTATCCATAATTTCTTATGATCCATGTAGTCGAATGCTTTAGCATAGCCAATAAAACACAGGTAAACATCTTTCTGGTATTCTCTGCTTTCAGCCAGGATCCATCTGACATCAGCAATGATATCCATGGTTCCACATCCTCTTCTGAATCCGATCTGAATTTCTGGCAGTTCCCTGTTGATATACTGCTGCAGCTGCTTTTGAATGATCTTCAGCAAAATTTTACTTGGGTGTGATATTAATGATATTGTTCGATAATTTCTGCACTTGACTGGATCACCTTTCATAGGAAAAGGTATAAATATGGATCTCTTCAAGTCAGTTGGCCAGGTAGCTGTCTTCAAAATTTCTTGGCATAGATGAGTGAGCACTTCCAGTGCTGCATCCATTTGTTGAAACATCCCAATTGATTTTCCATCAATTCTTGGAGCCTTGTTTTGCCAATGCCTTCAGTGCAGCTTGGACTTCTTCCTTAGTACCATGGGTTCCTGATCATATGCTACCTCTTGAAATGGTTGCACGTCAACCGATTCCTTTTGGTATAATGACTCTGTGTATTCTCACAGTGTAGGAGGCTAGAAGTCTGAATTCAGGGCGCCAGCTCCAGGGGAAGGCTTTCTTTCTCTGTCGGCTTTGGAAGAAGGTCCTTGTCATCAATCTTCTTCTGGACTAGGAGCTTCTCAGGCACAGGGACCCCGGGTCCAAAGGATGCGCTCTGCTCCTGGTGCTGCTTTCTTGGTGGTATGAGGTCCCCTTGTCTCTGCTTGCTTCTCTCTTTTATATCTCAAAAGAGATTGACTTAAGACACAACCTAATGTTGTAGATTGAGTCCTGCCTCATTAACATAACTGCCTCTAATCCTGCCTCATTAACCTCACAGAGGCAGGATTTACAACACATAGGAAAATCACATCAGATAACAAAATGGTGGACAATCACACAATATCGGGAATCATGGCCTAGCCAAATTGACACATTTTTGGGGGACACAATTCAATCCGTAACACTGAGCCAATGCATCTTACCTTATGGTTTGAGCTCTGAATCAACTGAGAATTATCCACAGGGGCCAGGTGGGAATTTAATACAATTTAATTGGTGAAACTGTCTTGGACCCAAGACTAAAATGGTCTTTCCACTATTTCCCTTCCTGATCTGAATTTACCTACGCAGTCATAGGCATTATACCTATAGTGCATCCTGCCTGCCTGCTTTTTTTTACTGTAGGGGAAGAAGTAGAAAAGCTGGTCAAAATTAATCAAGCAGAGGAAAAACTGAAGCAACAGCCTGTGTGAGGGCCTTCGGCAGGAAACAGGTCACCAACAGACTGGTGGCCGTTGTAGAAGTTTCCAGAAGGTGAGGGATTCGCTATCCCTCATGTAATTGCTGAAGAGGAAGGCACTTGGGCAATTTCATCTGAAGAAAATCAAGCCCAGAGGGAACCTGAGAGTTGACCACAAACACTGAAGGGTAGAAGACACCTCCATTCTTTCATTTACTCTTTCATTCAACAAATACTTATTGAGTGCTGCTTTGTGCCAGGTACACTGCTCTGTGTGTTGGCAATATAGCAATAAATAGGTCATATCCCTCCCCTTGTGGAGCTTACATTCTCAGGAATGGGGTAGGTGGGGGAACACAAACAATAAAGTAAATAAATTAGCAAAATATAGGGTTTCCAAGGAGTGGCTGGTGGATTCAAACTGCCAACCTTTTGGTTAGCAGCCAAGCTCTTAATCACTATGCCACCAGTGTTCCATGTAGCACAGTAAAAGGTAATAAGTGATAAAGAGAAAAAAATAAAGCAAAAAAAGAGGCCTAGGGTGTGTTGGGGTACAATTTCAGAAAGGATGGTCAGGGCAGATGACATCTGAGTAAACATTTGGAGGAGATGGGGGAGGGGTGGATTCTGCACAGAGCATTCTGTACAGAGGGACCAGCAAGTGCAAGGACTTGAGGTGGTTGAGTGCCTTGTGGGTTTGAGGAATTGTGAGGAAGCCAGTGTGTGGGAGAGTAGTAGGAGATGAGGCCAGGCAGGTAATGGGGATGGTGGTGGGAAGAGGGGGAGGTAAGATCAAGTAGGACCTTGTGGGCCATTGCATTGGCTTAGGCACTTACTCAGTGAGATGGGAAGTCAGTGGAGGGCTTTGCACGTAAGAGAGACATTGTCTGATCTACCTTTTACGGCCTCGGTTGGGCTACTGTGTTAAGAATAGACTGAAGGGAAGCAAGGTGGAAACACAGACACATAATTTTATGTGATCCTGAGGAAGTAACTAGAGTCAGTGGCTGGAAGGGGCTGACTTTTCTACCTCCTACCTATGCAACCCTAACTAACTGACTGTCCACCAGTGAAACTGGCTGCCTCAGTCACCTTGGGAGTCACAGTCAGCAGCCTGTCATTAGATGTCCCAGCAGAAGACAGGGATGTCAATGCTGGGAAATTCCTACATCAAATATGGCACCAGACCTTACGACATCCCAGATTCCTTCCAATGCTGAGAGTCTATGATTCCATAGCATGATCACATTAATCTCCCCCAACTAGAATGTAAGCTCCATGAGGGCAAGGAGTGTTGTCTGTTCTGCTCACTGCTATAGTCCCAGTGCCTAGAACACTGCCTGGAATATAGCAGACATCAATAAATATTTATTGACTATATGAAAGTCTCTGTTAAACATATTGCAGGGCCTTGAACAAGGCATGTCTCTGTACCTCAGAGAATAAAATTAGATTGGATGGCATCTGATGATCTTTCCAACTATGCCAGTCTGCGGTCCCCATTTCAAACACTCAGCCATTTTTTCTAAAGGGCTTTGCAGGCTAAGGTGTGCATGAAGGTACTCTTATGGGGAGGAAAGGAAGAGATGGGGAAGGGCAAACCTGAACCAAGGAGAAGTGCATGGATAATCTTGGTGCCTGGGTATCAGGGCACCCTCTGAAAATGAATGTGAATCGTCTTCTTTGAGACTCATGGGGTTCTAATTCAGATAAGGGATGTTTCACTGGAAACCGAGGGTACAGGGCACTGAGGCTCCATCTCAAGCATGTTGCCTTTGCTTTGAGTGAATCAGCCTGGTCAACAAATGGCTCACAGGCCCCAGAAGGTCTCCTGGGAAAAACAGCATAAAGAGCAGCAGGGACTCCATTTAAGTGTATCAAAATACGTTTTTAATCTTGATGAAGTTCACAAATGACAAGGTTGACATTTCTTTAAACAAATAGTTCAGTCAAGGCACAGCATTACTATGTGTCCCCAGACGCCCAAGAGGCAGTGATTTCATGTCCTTCTGAGGTTTAGCAGAGCTGCCACATCAACAGAATGGCTGATGGGGGAGGGGGGCTGATTTGCTACTAGATAAGCCACTGAGACATGCTATCATATTTATTGGGCACAGAATCAAATATAAGAAAGATGCACAATAGATAACTGCAATGAGCTTATTTTGCATTTAGCTTTTGTTCCTTTCAAACAAAGAAGATAGTTTTCCGTATTCAGAGGGATACAAATACATCTATCTTCCATGGAGCCTTTCCTATAAGTTGCTTTCGTTGCAAATGAAGTTTTCAGCTTCATGGTGACCTAGCAGGGAAAAAAAAAAAAGCTAGCATTTATTTACTTGTCAGGCCCTTGACCTATATTATCTCATCTACTCTTTACCCTAATGCTAGGTGATAGGTGCCATTGTTGCCCTTGATTTACAGATGGGGGAAACTGAGGCTCAGGGAGGTTAAGGGAAAGCTCATGGTCCTATAGCTAGTAAGGGGCAAACACAGTTCTTGAACCTAAGTCTATGCTCTTAATTCAGAGGTACATGACATTGTAGTATATGGTCCAAAAAGACCGTGTCATTATTTTTCAAACTCAAATGCTAGAATCATTGAATTATAACTGCAGAAACATCATTTTAAATAAACCAGTTTAAATATAACCACCAACCAGTTGCCGTCAAGTTAATTCTGACTCATGGCAACCGAATGTGTATCAGAGTAGAACTGTGCTCAATAGGGTTTTCAATGGCTGATTTTTCAGAAGTGAATTGCCAGGCCTTTCTTCCGAGGCACCTCTGAGCAGACTCGAACTGCCAACCTTTTGGTTAGCAGTTTTAGTGTGTTAACCATTTGTACCACCCAGTGACTTCTTTAAATAATAAGATCTGTATTTTCTAGACTGATGACCTCAGTGCCACCAGGAGAGACTAGAAAAACAGAAAGAAGATAAACCCAAATTCTAGGGGTTTCAGATATTGGGACCCTCTTCAGTCATTGCATCTCACCTTCCTTAACACACACACACACATACACACAAACACGCTGGAGTAAGTACCTTCCCCATGAATTTTTTTTTAAACATATGGGCCCAGTGTGTGTTGACTAAAAAAAAACAAAACAAAACCCACTGCCATTGAGTCGATTCCAACTCACAGTGACCCTACAGGACAGAGTAGAACTGCCCCATAGGGTTTCCAAGGCTGTAATGTTTACAGAAGCAGACTGCCACATCTCTCTCCTGCAGAGCAGCTGGTGGGTCCGAACTGCCGACCTTTCAGTTAGCAGCTGAGTGCTTTAACCACTGCACCACCAGGGCTCCTTCATGTGTTGACTACACCCCTGCAATACCTTACCATCCATCCTCCTATTCAACAGTACAAGGCAGTCACCTTCTCCAAGGTGTCGCTCAGCTGCTCAGGCCTGAAGGTCCCTGCGGCGCCGGCCAAAGGCCTTGGAGCCCACGTCAGTGGGCACAAAGTTGCTCTTCACCATGCCCCCTGATCTGCTCAGCAAGCCTGCCAGCCGCTGGGTCACACAGGTGGCAGTGTTGCAGGCTCTCTTCTGGGCAGTGACACTGATTTGCAGGTCGGAGAAAGAAGAGAAGGTCTGTCAGTGAGAGGCTGGGGAAGGAGCCTGCCCCATGGGACCATCATGGTAAAGTTGCTGTTCTGAGAGGCACCAATTAACCTTAAGTGTTCCTCCTAAACACAGTTATCAAAGCAGAAAATCACAAGGGCCATTAGGGAAAACGCCAGGCTCCCTTCCCAGGGGTGCTAAAAAACCCAAAGGTGACTCTGGGTCACTGGCCATGGAATATAGAGCTATAAAATCCAATCTTTCCTGTATAAATGGACTAAAAATCAGCAAAGGCTTATCAGACCACCGCAAGTTATGGTAGCACACCCAACCCCCATTAAAGCTCACAAGAACTATTTAGAAGCCACTCCTCAGCCACAGGCACCAAATATCTCTTCTTAGGGAAATAAAACTTCCCCAGTCTTACCTGGAAGAGGATTAGAGTTTGGAACATCTAATCCCAGAAGTGCTTACCTGCTCCGTGGCATGCCTGTTCTGGCTGTTTGAGCTGGTTCACAGAGATCACCCACCAAACCCCGTGTCCAGCTACTTTGGGCCTAAGGCCACTTTTAAGCACAGGTCCTGGACACCATGAAGCCTGGGGCATGGGCCAGAGCAATGACCACCACAGCTCAGGTCTTTTAGAAAAATTGTTTTATTCCCCAAATGACCAGCATATTCAGAAGCAGAACTAGGAAGCTCTGTTATGAAGTGCTCTGAGAGGGCTGTCCTCTCTCTGATCTCTTCCTGGGTGATTTTCTTCCAGCCTGTGAGTCCTGCTCTCTGTCCCATCCAAGGCTCCAGACATGTTCTGCCACAAGGAAAGCCACAGGCACCAGCCCAAAAAGCAACCAGGGAGGAACCACATGCATCAAGTTATAGGAAGAAAGCAAGAAGGGGAAATTAGAAAAGGAGAGGGAGAGGTTTAGTTGGCATCCTGGGGCATGCCAAACGGAGAGTGGTGGTTTCTCTTCAAGTCACTGGCCATGTCCCTTTTCTTGCCAGGTGCTCCGACCCCAATTGCAGTTTGGGGAAATGTGTGAAACTTGTTCAGGTCCTGCAAGTATGTGCCCAGCATGCAGGTACTCAGACTACTGTACCGCTTAGTTCTGAGGCTGTCCAGGCTGCAGGGAAAAGACATGCCAGACAGTACCATGCACCATGCTCTGCCCCGTGGGCAGTCACGCGGAAGGTTAGACCAGGGAGGGGGCACCTCAGGCAGGGGCAGGAGGGGCAGGCAGGTGGGCAGCTCACACATCCTCCCTCAGGAGACTCAGAGATATAGCTGGCCAGGGCAGTGTGAGGAAGGGCTAGGGTGGGGAAAGAGTGACCTTTCCCCACATTCCACATGCTGGTCAGTCCTTCATGCTCTGCAGAGGGGGTTCTCAGGGTGGATAAAGGTGCAATGCATGCCTCTTCTGGGCAGTGCTGGGGCCAGGTCAGGGGGTGGTCTCTGCTCCAAGCTCAGGGTGTACCGGGAGGTGGAGTGAGGAAGGGTGCTCTTTCTGGCCCCGTGACAACATGCATGTCTCCATAGATGCTCCACAGAGAGCAGGCAGGCCCTTCATATTTAAAGACCCCAGACCTACCTCAGACACTGCTCTATGTGGCCCCACCCTCTGCAAGGCTTTGCCTTTACTTTGCAAATGTGGAGTGAAGGCTCCTTGCAGGTGTGAAAGAACAACATGCAGGTCAATCAAGTGGGGCCACATTTCTAAAAGCTCCTGAGATATACAGGGCCTCACACTTACCAGTCCTAACTCACCCAGTGCTGGGAGGTCTTCTCAATACGGCCAGACCAATTCCCAGAGTAAGTGATTCCACACTTTCCCAATTCACTTCCTAACAGCCTTTGGAAGTAGAACTTTTAATGTAGTCTAACCACAGTCCCTCCAGCTGCAGCTGGACCTTTGTCTTCAGTGGAGCCTGAGAACAGCTGGGCCTGGTAAACTCCTGCAGGGCTCCTAGCCAGGTGTGTTCCCTCCTATCTCTCAGGATCCAGCTCTCTGGGTGTGCCAGGAAAATAGGGAGGCCCTATCCTGGGTGGGGTCGGAGGCTTACCTGGAATCCTCTGTCTCCTGCTCCTGCTCCAGCTCACTGGCCTTTATCTGCACAAAGTCCTTCACTAGCGCAGCCAACAGGAGGCGCGCTTCCTCCTCACTGAGTGCAGTGAGGTCTGGGCTACTCTCTATGGCAGACCTGGGGAGAGGAAGCAAAGCCAGGGCAGGCCCTGAGACCCCTGCCTGCTGCCTCCCCTGGATAAACAACAATGAGGATATGGCTGCCTTGACTCCCAGGTGGACAGGGCCTGAGGCCAGTGTCCATCCAGGGATGCTGATTTACTGGGAGCCAGGCCCTGGTGTGGCCTCCAAGCAGTGGTGTGCTGGAGCCAGGTCATATCAGCTTGCAAAAGCTGATAAATTTTCAGATTTTTGCAAACTGAGTGTTAAACATAACCATCACAAATTAAATTATATAAGTGGACAACTAGTGCTGAAGCTGGAAAAGTTTTCTGTTTAATAAATACAATTTATATGAGGGTAAGAAATAGATTAACAGTAGTTCACATGTCAGATATAATAACAATATATTTATTAACAAAATAGCAAACTGGGATGCAATTTCATTTTTCAGATCATGGTCGAATTAGATAAATAAGTTGGCTACAGATAAAAGAGTTCAGTAAAAAGTAATGAAAGCATCTGTGAACCTCAATGGGCTGTATGAAATTTACAGTAAAATCGAACTGCCAACCTTTTGGTTAGCAGCCAAATGCTTAACCACTGTGCCACCACCAGGGCCCCAAAATTTACAATAAGGAGTATTATATATTTTATTAATATTTGTAAATTATATGCTAAACATCTTTATGTCAGAAAAGTTTATAATAAACTTGTATGCATGTATACATAGATACTTTTTCAGAGTCGGTTGTTAACCATTCAGCACACACTATAATTCTGAGGCGGGGAACTGTCTGATCCCAGGAGCAGTGGGAGTAGGGTGCGCTGCTGCAGCAGCGCTGTCTCTCACCTGAATGGCGCGGCCTGTAGGCTGCCAACCTGGTACAGGACCAAGAAGCTGAGAGCCAGGAAGGGGGAGGACTTCCAGAAACCCATGATGCCTCTCTGCAAGGGAAGAATGACGTCATCCGCCTGAACCAATTCAAAGCCCACCGACCTGGGCTTCAGTCCTGCTCCCGCCTCTAACTCCCCGGCTTCCTGGCTACAGCTGGTCACTTCATTTCTTTTCACCCGTGTTTCCTCAGCAGCTGGGTGGACCGCTGGAAGGTCTGGTGAGCCTGTGGTCCGCACGGTTTGGCAGAGGTGGAAGAGCTGTCCTACTGGAACAGCTGGGTTGGGAGGTCTCAGTTCTAATGCCCCCCCCCAAAAAAACCAGCCCCCTCCTCTCCTGCTGGGCAGGTTTCTGCTGAGGTCACTCCCAGAGCCCTCTGTCACAACAGCGGCTCCCATTAACGCCTGCCATATCAGGGTCTGAGAAACCCCCAGCTGTCCTCCCTGTGTGGGGCTTTTGCCTCAGTGCCGAGGAGGGTGGGGGGTGGGTGGGAGGAGTGTAGGTAGACGGAATCTCTCCGCTGAAGGAATCTCTAAGAAACTGAAGAGTCAGATTCTAGAGCTCAGCAGCTCCGACCTCTGGCAACTCAGTCGCCTGCAAGAACCAAACTTATTTTAAGTTGGGACCGGAGACTTCATTCTGCGCTTCCTGAGCTACTGGGGTTGCAGTTTAGGGCTAACTGTCCCTCGGTCGTTTCGCCCGTTTGCCACCCATTCGCGCTGGTCTAGGTTCTGAACCAATTTCCCGGGGACCACCAGGTACCAGATGTGATCCCAAGCGCACATTCTGGAAAGCTGCTCTTGCTACCTGCCCCACGTGCGGTGCTGGAGGGTGCCACAGGTCCCAAGATTGGCCTAGGCATGTGTGCAGCGGGAGAGAGCAAGACTGGGGCCCGCAGCCGTGTGCGGGAGCAGAGCAAGGATTGAGCCTGTCTAGTGCTACTTGGGGCAGGAGCCTAGGATGAACCCACCGGCCAACAGAGACTGATGAAGGATCCTAGACAGAAGGAAACAGATTGGCAGGAAGATAAACCAACAGATAGACTAATGCAGAGAGAGGAAGGGGAAAAGGGGGAGAGAGAAATAGGATGTGACACACCTGAGCGGAAATCTCGACGCTCACCTGGCGGCCGGTGGTTTGGAGCAGAGGCAGCGGCAGCGTCCAGCAAAGGCACTGCTGTGGAAGCGGTAGTGACGCTTGAGTTTGGCAGGGACTCCGATGTCTCCCAGCGCCAGAGGCTGCTCTTATTCTCGCGGCTGTCGGTCAGGGGCGGGGTACGCTGAGCACTGGGCAACCAATGGGCGGTGAAGTCCCGTGCCCGAGCTGGATTGCGTCACCCTCCACACTTCTAGAACCTGTAACACCCTTCAGGACGGCCCCACTCGGATTTGCATTGAGGTCATTGATGGAAGTGGGGGATGGTGGGGACCAACTAGAAACGCCCTAAAAGTGAGCGGGAATTTGAGCGCAGTTTGACATCACAGTAGATTTCACCTCGTCATTCCCACCAGGTTTTGAACACGCGTCCCACTCCATCCCGGCTTGTGTGGTTTTGGAGGGCAGGGTCCGAGAACTGCAGGGGTTCCTGCTTCCTCCTGAGTCTGACCCTAGCCTCCTAGGCTTGGAGAGTGAATGCGTGGCAGGGTGGATTCCCAGCCCAAGCATGGTGTCTGACTCCCGCAGCTGGAATCACCCACAAAGGGGCAGAGCTCGTACAAAGGAGATGGAGGTGGGAGCAATAACTTTGTCAAACGCGAGCTCAGTTCCAGCTGCGCCAATTCCAGGCTGTATGTTCTACGGACAAGTAACTTCGCAGAGCCTCAATGTAGTTCTTTGAAATTGGGACCATGTTGCCATCTTGTGAAAAATAGCCCAGAGCCTGGCCCCTACCTAGGTAGGGAATCTAGAATAGTTTTGTGGCCCACATAGTGGATTTCGTAAGATCTCGATCGATCCTTTCCTATACCCGCCTTGCGGGGCTGGGCAGTCCGGGGGTGCGGTCCAGATCAGTCATACGGGTGAGGAGACGGCCTATGGCCCCCTGAGCCTGAGGGAGATGGTGGAAGTCTCAGGTGCTGCCGAAACCTCGGTCCAGACCTCTCCTCCCCCTTTCTACCCCGCCATCCATCACCTTGCGCTCAATCTGCCTGCCTGAGCCATTTGTACAGCTGTCCCTTGTTTCCGGCTGCTATTTGCCAAGATGACCCAGTGGCGTTCGATTCTGGTCCCGCACCCATCCTCCGCACTTCGGTCCTGAACTAAAGAGCAGGGCTGGTTTGGCAGCGCTGAGAAGTCTCTGCCTAGATCAAAGCTCACAGTCACTCCCAGTCGTCTTCATCCACACACACACAAAGTCATTCGAAAACCCCACTGTCCTCAAGTCGATTCCGACTCAGATACCCTAATAGGGTTTCCAAGGCTATAAATCCCTACGGAAGGAGACTGCCCCATCCTTCTCCTCCGAAGCCGCTGCTGCCGACCTTTCAGTTAGCAGTCGATAGCTTTAACCAGTGTGCCACCAGGACTCCACACAAATTCATTACTGTCCCCAAACATGTGCCGACTCCGCAAAACACCAAAACAAACAGACGAACGTCCAAATTCGTTGCCGGTGGAAGTGATTCTGACTCATGGCAATCCCACGTGAGCGGAGTAGAATTATACTCTTTAGTGTTTTTGAAGACCGTGACCTTCCACGAAGCACTGGCAATCACAAAATAGACCCTAGCACATAGGTTCATCCGCATGGATTCACTCTCAAACGCACAGCAACCCAGCCTCCAAGTCTCTCACACAATCACATCCACACACCGGATAATGAGAACCTGTGCCCATCACACCCTCCCCCACTCTCGTGAATAGGCGTGCTTCTACGTTCGCGCTCAATTGTGCCCGGCCTCGAACCCTTTCTCACGCTGCCCAGCCGGGTCTCAGGAGCGTTCTGCCTGAGCGTTGGGCTCTGGAGCTGCGCAAAGGTCCCAAGTCCCGACTAAAGTACTTGCTGTCTGCAGCGGGTAGTGTGGGGAAAAAGCAGCTTCTCAGCCGGCTCTGAGAGTGCAGCACTGGCTTAGCAGCTGCAGCTCCAGACTCCGCCTGTGCGGGTACAGCGAGCGCAGCGGAGGCCTTCGAGGGGTGTGGGGGCGGGGGGAGGCAAGGACCTCGCTTTGTGATTTCCCAAGGCAGAGCAGAAACCAGCCCTGGGTTTGCTGTGAGTGAGCCACAGAATTCCAGGTACCCTCAGACAAGTCTGCACCCCAGTTGCCAGCAGCTTCGGCATTTCATGGGACACACCCTCGTAGCACTACACCTCTCCTCTCTTCCTTAGGTTGGTGGCCTCTGGTCTCGGAGAAGCAACAGCGACCCCTAACTTCCGAGTTTCCCTTATTCCGTTCTCCTCCTTTTTAACCCCTAGGGCGGCGCCGCAGTGCGGGACTAGAAGCTCAGGGTTGGCAAACCGCGTGTCTGAGGCTCGCTCTGGCTCCTGCCTCTCAGCAGGGCCTACGAGCAGGGTAGCTGCAGAACCCGAGCACTAGAAACGGCCCGAGAGGACGCGGGCGCGTCAGGCGCTGCGAGCCAGGCGTCTGACGGCGGATCCCCGGGACAATGCGCCTTGGAAACAGAAAACCTGCTCCCATCACATCCACCATCCAGGGATATCAGACCCAGTGTGGGGCTTTAGGGTTTTTCAGCAATTTCGCTTCAAGTCCCTGGTTCGGGCATTGCGTGCGGAGCTGCGTGAGGGAGTTGGCGAAGGCCGCCGTGTGGCCACTGCGTGGCGGCAGTGCATTGCCTGCAGCTATTTGGGGCACGCATTTGCGCCCAGATGCCACATGCTTTTGCAGAAATAATTTTCCCCGAGACTAAACGTTTCTCACCTATGGGCTCCCTGAAATCGTTAGTAAATATGAGGGTATGCGAATGTGCATTTTTCTGGGTGAGAACTCGTAGTTTTCACCAATGCAATCGGGGCTGCAAAATGGTTAAGAAACTACTACTCTAGAAGTAGATTTCGTGACCATGTCACTTTGTGGGCTCGGAACTCGCCCCTGACTGCCGTGTATGCGTCAGCCTTTAAAACAGACGCTAATTCCTCACCCTACAATCTTTGGCGGCGACAAACTGCGGGTGACCTGAATCTACACTCAGAGGGTACTAATGTAGCCCAGAGCAATTTCCGGCTTTATTTTAATGTCGGTCTTTCCAGCTAGGGAGGGACTGAGATTTAACTTATCCCTTAAACACTCTTTCAGCTTATAAGAAGTTCCTAGCGCTGCGCTGGGGGCCAAAGGTTCAGGGGCAAAAAATAGCCATTTTCATGGTCACTTAGCACCCTGCCAGGCATTGTACCAAAAAGAATTGGAAGACATTCAGCCATTTTGGGAAGTGGCATATGATCAAGAACCAATGGTACTGAAGGAAGAAGTCCAAGCTGCACTGAAGGCATTTGGTGAAAAACAAGGCTCCAGGAACTGACGGAATACAATTGAGATGGCTCAACAAACCGAAGCAGCGCTGAAAGCGCCCACTTGTCTATGCCAAGAAATTTGAAAGATAGCTAGCTGGCCAACCGACTGGAAAAGAATCATATTTGTGCCCATTCCAAAGAAAGGTGATCCAACAGAATGCAGAAATTATCAAACAATATCATCAATAGCACACAAAAGTAAAATTTTGCTGAAAGATCATTAAAAAACGCTTGTAGCAGTACATCAACAGAGAACTGCTAGAAATTCAAGCCAGATTCAGAAGAGGACATGGAACTAGGGCTATCATTGCTGATGTCAGATGAATCTTGGCTGAAAGCAGAGAATGCCAGAAATATGTTTAACCGTGTTTTATTGACTATGCAAAGGCATTTGACTGTGTGGATCATAACAAATTATGGGTAATATTGGGAAGAATGGGAATTCCAGAACACTTGACTGTGCTCATAAGCAATTGTACATAGACCAAGAGGCAGTCATTCGAACAGAACAAGAATAGAACAATTTTAAAGTGCATGGTTTAAAATCAGGAAAGGGGTGCATCAGAATTGTATCCGTTCACCATACCTATGCAATCTGTATGCTGAGCAAATAATCTGAGAAGCTGCACTATATGAAGAAGAACCTGGCATCAGGATTAGAGGAAGCCTAATTAATAACCTGCAATATGCAGATGACACAACCTTGCTTGCTGAAAGTGAAGAGGACTTGAAGCACTTACTAATGAAGGTCAAAGACTACAGCTTTCAGTATGGATTACACCTCTACATAAAATAAAATTCCTCACAACTGGACCAATAAGCAACATTATGATAAGCAGAGAAAATAGTGAAGTAGTCAAGATTTCATTTTACTTGGATCCACAATCAATGCCCATGGAAGCAGTAGTCAAGAAATCAAATGACGTATTGCATTGGGCAAATCTTCTGCAAAAGACTTCTTTGAAGTGTTAAAAAGAAAAGATAGCACTTTGAAGACTAAGGTGTGCCTGACTCAAGCCATGGTATTTTCAATTGCCTCATATGCATGTGAAAGCCGGACAATGAATAATGAAGACTAAAGAAGAATTGATGCATTTGAAATATGGTGTTGGCGAAGAACATTGAATATACCCTGGACTGTCAGAAGAACTGAACAAATCTGTCCTGGAAGAAGTACAGCCAGAATGCTCCTTAGAAGCGAGGATGGTGAGATTTTGTCTCACTTACTTTGGACATGTTATCAGGAGCAACCAGTCCCCGGAGAGGGACATCATGCTTGGAGATGACGTAAAGGGTCAGTGAAGAAGAGGAACACCCTCAAAGAGATGGGTTACACACTGGCTGCAACAATGGGCTCAAGCGTAGCAACGATTGTGAGGATGGCGCGGGACGCGGCAGTGTTTCATTCTCTCGTATATAGGGTCACTATGAGTTAGAATGACTTGAGGGCACCTAACAACAATAACAAAAACATTTCATGATCACTTAGCACCCCGCCAGGCACATTAGTAGGCATTCCGCCAATGTTTGTTAAACGAATGGAAATTAATTCATTCGGGAGAATTTACCAGTCGGTCTCACTGCTGTTACAAGGTTCTAATCCCCGTCGACAGAAAATTCGTACTTGGTTCAGTAGCGCAGGCATTTCTGTTTAGATTCCGAAATTGGGAGCGCAAACATTTCAGTCAGACTCTTCATTTTTTTTTTTTTTTTTTGGCACACCAAATCGATTCTCTGATAGAAGTTTCCGGAAATGAGGCAGGGACGTTTCCCGTAGGGTTCCTCCTAAAGGCTGGGGTATCCTGGAGCGAAATGCAAAACTGTTCTCCACTCAGCCCATCCCTGAGATTTCGTCCCGCCATCCCTGGAACGGCTCTGAGCTTCAGGACCAAACCAAGCATGATTTAGCGAAAAACGCCAAGGAACATACTAATTTTTAAATAGTCACTTGACTATTTGACCTTTGGTTTTACCATCTTATTTCATAACTTTTAAATCTGGATATCAAGGTCAGTTTTGAAACAACCTAGTTTGAAAAAAAATTTTTTTTTTTACAACACACCCATAAATTATAACTGTAATGTATATTTCAATTTGTTTAAATCAGATTCCTGTACTCTTTGATTAAAAAACAAACATAAAGATGATTTATCTGGGCATGTCAGACCCAAATTTGTTTGAAATTTTTTATGTAAATTAAAAGGGTTACGTCTAAAAGCTTACTTCTTTAATTTGGCAAGGCAATTGTGAAGCAAACAAACAGCAACAAAAAAGCCCCCAAAGAACAAACAAAAAAAGCACTTTCAAAATTCAGAGCTCAATTTAAATTTATTGCTGGTATACAATTTAGGTATTATATAGACTCAACAACAACAGGGTAATCATTACAACAAGGGCAACAATAATCCAAACCTGTTCTCTTCAACCTGGCAGAAATTTTGGGCTGTCAAATGAACTGCTGAATCTCAAATGTAAATTGAACTATTTAAAGAAGGACAGAAACCAAAGCTTTCCATCAGTGAGTTACTGAAGAACATGGGAAGAGAAATGATGCTCTGAATCATTTCCCTAAAACATTTTTGAGCCCAATAAAGCCCCTACTGGGGGAGGAGCAGACAGAAAAATTCGTTGCTGGTGGAGTCTATTCTGACTCATAGCGACCCTACAGGACAGAGTAGAACTGCCCCATAGGGCTTCCAAGGAGCGGCTGGTGGATTCCGAGACAGAAGTGGCTGCCAAATAGACAGCAGGAGGAGAACACTAGTGGGGATTTTGCTAAGTCCTTTGGAAGAGGTGGATCTCTATAAACACCGGGGGAGGAGGAATGTTTTATAATAACTTAGATATAAAATTATCTGAAAGATGTTGTTATGTGCAGTGAATGTGAAAAGTTATATAAACCATATTGACACAAAACAAAGCAAAAAATAATGATAAACATTAAAACGACCAACAATTAAGTTCCAAATGTGTGCCAGACACTATCTATATATCTCATGCTCTTATTAGTTTATTGAGATGGGTATTATTGTCTTCATTTTATAGACAAAGAAATAATAAAGAGTATTTGGCTGAGATTAATTAATAATGTTCTTTCCCAGGCTCTTTCTGCGGTCCTGAAATGCCAGAACACAGCTTATCTGTCTGCCACATCAGGTAAGAGGTCTGGTCCTCTGGTTCCAGGCACTGACTTGGAGGAAGATATGGGCATGTCTGCCTGCCTCAAGACTAATGTGATTTGTAGTGAGAGGCCCAATGACCAAGCATAAATCATTTGCAATTCCTGGACCAACATTTGAGAGACGGACAGTTTTGCAGCAGGAAAATAAATGCTTGTGCTGCCACTTAAGATAAGTAAATTGCTGAAGAATGAAACCCAAATCTGATTCATAGCAATATTCATAAAACAAAAATTAAAAATCCTTCGATGTTGTAACAAACAAAAATCCAAATGACTTGATTTCCTATATTTCACGTTATGTGTTGCTTTTCTGAAACTGTAGTTGATTTTATAGAGTGTTTTGTTTTGCTAGTGGATGCAGCAAGGGGTTAGTGGCAAGAGTGCCTAGAGTCAGGATATAGTGCTCTAATTTCTACTCCTAATTCAATGGGTGTAAACTCGAGAAAATCGTTTGAGAATCTGTTCCGTATTTGTCAAATGAGTCTGTTGGATTGAGAGAGTCCTAATTCCCTTCCATTTCAGACATTCTATAAGTGTGCTGTCTTTACAGTACTTTTTTATTATAACACCAGCTTAGTCACTGTTTGGCTTCCTCCGTGTGCCCCGGTAAGTACTATTAGTCTTACTGAGAGTATAGCTGAAGGGGTCAACATGAAGGAGGAAGGATATCAAGTGACACAATCAGAAAAGATACTGCTCCCCTCCCACCACACACACTCACACACATACACACACACACACACATTTAAATATAATGAACGAGTGATTTTCAGAATAGACAGGAGGAATGATTTTCCTCGGTCCTTGTTCTTGGAAATGTAACACCCCCTTCCCTGCCCCCACCTTTCTCTCAGAGCAGAGCTAACCCCTGAACAGAGGACTGCTCTTCCCAACCCCAAAGGCCCCTTCTTTACTGTAAGCACCAGGAGATGTCCCTTCCAAGGTCCACAGCCTATTTTTAGGGTGGCTTCAGCTGCCAGGGCAAGAGCTGAGTATGGTGGCTGAGGACCAGGCTGGTCACTCTGAGAGGTGGACATGCTTGGTGGGTGATGTCAAGGAATTACTCAGGTTGGGTTCCTCCGAGATGATTAAAATTCTTCCTTGGCTCAGAGTCATAGGATTCAGAATGACTCTCTCCTCCCTGTCTGAGAGCACTGTCCCATGAAACAAGAGAGGTAGAAATAGGAACCTTCCCACTGTACCAGAAAGCTCATTAAAGATGACTCCTTTATGGGCACTGTCCGGGAATAATAGGTTGCATATGAGGGCATTTCTCATATAACAGGAGTCTACCTGGGATTGTGAAGAGTATAGTTTGGAGTCCCATGTGACTGGATTTGAGTTTTGGCTCTACCATCCACTTATTGTCCTTGAACAGATAATAATCTCTCTAAGCCACAGTTCTCAATCTGCGAAATGGGGATAATAATAACTACCTGCTAGGATTAAAGGTATTTTGTTACCTGACACATTGCTTGGCATGGAGTTGGCACTAAAGCGGGGTGGCTATTAATGTTATGACGAAAGCTTACCCCTTCAAGTGCCAAATTACGTCAGCTTAATAAGGTGAATTAGATAAGATCATTATATACTCCTCTGTCTTCTTAAAAAGATGGCAATCTGTAAGTGTTTAATTCTCAAAATAAAACCAATCACAAGACTACAGCAGAATGAATTTACCATCCCCAACCCTGTCAGATCCAGGCCTGGCCATGTTGCAGTCTCATTGCCCAGCAGTATTAATGACAATATATATTAAACACCTGGCACATTGCCTGGCATGGAACAGACACTCAGTAGTGATGGCTATTATTACCATTATAATGAAAGCTCACCCCTTCAAGCGCAAAATTATATCACCAAATATGGACAATCAGATACAATACATTGCATACTCATCTGCCTTCTTAAAAAGAATAAACTGAATATAATTTCAACCCTTTGTCGATGATTCATTGTCACCATCATAACAATATCAATTAATGTTTTGAGCACTAATCCAGTGCTGCCTTCAGGGACTGTAAGATGTGCAGAGCTAATAGCCCTGAACAAGGTAATACCAGTCTATCTTTCCTTTTGAGGTCAAATACATGTATTTTATAGATATTCTATTCCTTTCTTCCCATCAAGTTGTCAAGTATCACTTCTTGCTTGCGTCACTGTAACTGTCTTTAGCAACAACCCCCCCACTTCCGTTTTAATTTGGTACCCAGGGACACAACAAAACAACAGGAACCAAAATGTAAGCTTGTTAGAATGGTGTCTTAGTCATCCAGTGCTGCTATAACAGAAATACCACAAGTGGATGGCTTTAACAAAGAGAAATTTATTCTCTCACAGTCTAGGAGGTTAGAAGTCCGAATTCAGGGAACCAGCTCCAGGGGAAGGCTTTCTCTCTCTGTTGGCTCTGGGGGAAAGCCCTTGTTATCAATCTTTCCCTGCTCGAGGAGCTTCTCAGCACAGGGATCCTGAGTCCAAAGGACATGATCTGCTCCTGGTGTTACTTTCTTGGTGGTATGAGGTCCCCCTGTTTCTCTCTTCACGTCTCTCTTTTATATCTCAAAAGAGATTGATATAAAACACAGTCTAATTTTGTAGACTGAGTCCTGCCTCATTAACGTAACTGCTGATAATCCCACCTCATCAACATCATAGAGATGGGATTTACTACACATAGGAAAATCACATCAGATGGCAAAATGGTAGACAATCACACAATATTGGGAATCATGGCCTAGCTAAGTTGACAGACATTTTCGGGGGACACAATTCAATCCATGACAAATAGTATGGGAACAAAGAGTCTATAGGCGTTGAGGAGAACTTGTAAATACTGGTTGTATTAGTTTCCTAGGGATACCATAATAAAGTACCACTAACTCGCTAGCTCAAAACAGAAATGTGTTGTGTTACAGTTCTAGAGGCTAGAAATCTGAATTCAGGGATCAGCAAGGCCATGTTCTCTCTGAAGACTGTAGGCAAAAATCCTTCCTTGCCTCTTCCTGTGTCTGGTAGCCCCAAGCATTCTTTGGTTTGTGGCAGCTAACTCAAGTCTCTGCCTCTGTCATCACATGCTGTCTTTCCTCTATCTCTGTTCTTTCTTCCTCTTTTATAAGGACACCACTCAGATTGGATAGAATGCCCAGGGCTACTGAAAAGGAAGGAATCAACACAGTTGAGACCATGATTTAGACTTTTAGCTATGAGAAAATACATTTCTGTCCTTTAAAGCCACCCACCTGTGGTATTTAGGTAACAAAAACAAGGTAACTAAGACAAGCACCTACAAATACTATTCACAGAAAACCTCCTGTTGAAATGAAACTGTGAAGATCAGGTTGCCAGGCAAAAAACCCCCAACCTGCTGCCATCAAGTCAATTCCGACTACCCTATAGGACAGAGTAGAAATGCCTCAGAATTTCCAAGGAGCTCCTGGTGGATTTGAACTACACCATTTGGTTTGCAGCCGAACTCTTAACCACTGTCCCAGAATGGCTGTTTTCTCTTATTTCCTGCTTTGCCTTTTGATAAGCCTGGGAATGACTTGCTCTTTTTACCCTTGTCTCAGAATTTCAGTTTTCATTGACCAAAACAGGGCTTTCTCCTCTCTCTGGAGGAATCTAGAGATGCCAGGCTCCTTCAGGCCATGAGAGGGAGGTTATTGAAAAATTTTATTTTATTCCTACTTCTGTTGTATATGTTGAGCATTAAATGTCTAGACTAGCCCCTGGCATTTACTTTTCTTCTCTGCAGTCCTACTAGATGTGGGGGTAAAGTTAGATAATATATACTCATTAAACCATATATAGGTTATATTAGGCAAGTCATTCTACTGATTGAGGCCACTGCTTATCTATCTAGAAAATAGCAACATTTTTTTTCCTTTCTTTTCTCTTTCTTTTTTTTATTGTACTTTAGATGAAGGTTTACGGAACAAATAGTTTCTCATTAAAAATTTAGTACACATATTGTTTTATGACAATGGTTAACCACCCCACAACATGTCAACACTGTCCCTTCTCAACCTTGGGTTCCCTATTACCAGCTTTCCTGTCCCCCGCCCCCACCTTCTAGTCCTTGTCCCTGGACTGTTGTGCCCCATTAGTCTCGTTTTGTTTCATGGGGCTGTCTAATATTTGGCTTAACAGTGAATCTCGGGAATGACTTCATTACTGAGCTAAAAGGGTGTCCATGCCATACTCTCGGGGTTTCTCAAGTCTTTCAGGCCAGTAAATCTGGTCTTTTTTTGTGTTAGAATTTTGTTCTACATTTTTCTCCAGCTCTGTCGGGGACCCTCTGTTGTGATCCCGGTCAGAGCAGTCAGTGGTGGTAGCCTGGCACCATCTAGTTGTACTGGACTCAGTCTGGTAAAGGCCGTGGTAGTTGTGGTCCGTTAGTCCTTTGGACTAAACTTTTCCTTGTATCTTGTTTTCTTCATTCTCCCTTGCTCCCGAAGGAGTGAGACTAGTGGAGTATCTTAGATGGCTTCTCACAGGCTTTTAACCCCAGGCGCTACTTACCAAGGTAGAATGTAGAACATTTTCTTTATAAACTATGTTATGCCAATTGAGCTAGATGTTCCCTGAGACCATGGTCCCCACAGTCC
>NW_004443942.1:7207709-7232899 GCF_000243295.1 Trichechus manatus latirostris
ATTGAGCTAGATGTTCCCTGAGACCATGGTCCCCACAGTCCTCCACCCAGCAATTCAGTCCCTCAGGGAGTTTGGATGTGTCTATGGAGCTTCCATGAGCTTTCCTTGTACAAGTTGTGCTGGCTTCTCCAGTATTATGTACTGTCTTGCCCTTCACCAAAGCTACTATTGTCTATTGTCTATTTAGTATTCTATTTATTGTCTATTGTACAATAGACAGTAGAATATCTATTGTCTATTTAGTATTCCCCCCCACCCCTCCCAGCCCTTGTAACCATCAAAGATTGTTTCTTTTTGTGTGTAAACTTTTTCATGAATTTTTACAGTAGAGGTATCATACAATATTTGTCTTTTTGTGATTGACTTATTTCACTGAGCGTAATGTCCTCCAGTTTCATTCATGTTATGAGATGCTTCACAGATTCATCATTGTTCTTTATCATTGCATAATACTCCATTGTGTGTATGTACCATAGTTTATCCATTAATCTGCTGATGGGCATCTAGGTTGTTTCCATCTTTTTGCGATTATGAGCAATGCTGCAATGAACATGGGTGTGTATATGTCTATTTGTGTGAAGGTTCTTATTTCTCTAGTATATATTCCTAGGAGTGGGATAGCTGGATCATATGGTATTTCTATTTCTAGCTTTCTAAGGAAGCACCATATCATTTTCCAAAATGGTTTTATCATTTTGCATTCCCACCAGCAGTGCATAAGAGTTCCAATCTCCCCGAAGCCTCTCCAACATTTGTTTCTAGTGTTTTTGATTTGTGCCAGTAATGCTGGTGGGAGATGGTATCTCATTGTGGTTTTCATTTGCATTTCTCTAATGGCTAGTGATTGCAAGCATTTCCTTATGTGTCTGTTGGCTGCTTGAATGTCTTCTTTGTTGAAGTGTCTGTTCATTTCCTTTGCCCATTTTTTAATTGGATTGTCTTTTTGTTGTAGAGCTGTTGGATTTTCTTGTAGATTTTCAAGATTAGACCTTTGTCTGACTTGTAATGTTCAAAATTTTTTTTCCCAGTCTGTAGGCTCTCTTTTTACTCTTTTGGTGAAGTCTTTTGATGAGGGTAAGTGTTTAATTTTTAAAAATAGCAACATTTAACTAATGTAGCTGTGAGGCCCCTTCCAGTCTTTTATTTTATTAAAATGGGGAGTGGGATAGAGGAGGTGGGTATAAAAGAACAAAGAACAGATGAAGGACATTATATGATGACAACTAGATTTTCTTGAAGGTTAGTTGGGAAAAACTAATAATCATCTTATTTTTGTGGGGAAGGCTAGCCTGAGTTGCTCGTAAGGTCTTCAAGGAAGCTGTCTTTCAGTCAAATAGTGAAACGAGAGCGGTTTCCCTTGTGAACCTTGTTTTCTGCCCTCTGGTTTCAGAGTTCCTACGTTCATCAGGAATTTCATTCCCTGTCCTGTCTTCATCCATTTTCCCCAGTAGGCATCCTTATTCATATCTGTTACGGTTCCCATTCATTTTTAGAAACAGAAGCTACTCTAGGTATTTTAAGCAGAAAGGAACTTCAGACAGGGACTTACATGGTAAAAAAAATGTTTGCCGTTCTAAAATATGCTATCTTTACCACAGTCACAAAGGTGAGGACTTAGGAGGCCACACACTTGAACTGTGTTGTTGTTATTGTTGTTAGATGCCATTGAGTTGGTTCTGACTCATAGCAACCCTATGTACAATAGAACGAAACACTTCCAGTCAAGAAAACCCCGCCAAAATTGTGATCCAAGGTGCAGGAAGCTGTGCTGCTTTAGCAACTACCATTCAATACCCACAAAACGTTGGAAGATGGAATGTTGCCACAGTGCCCCATGCCCCTATTGCTTGACTGTGCTTGCCAGCAGAAAACATAGGAAAGAGCAGGAAGATAGTACTATCTCACTCCTGCCTTCCAAGTCTCACATAAAGCATCTCATTGGACAAAATTTGCATTCAGACCCTAGCTGTAAGGATGTCTAGGCACAGACTACTAGAAGGGCTGGAGTGCACTGACACCATTTTCACCATAATATCTAAGTACTTTGAAGATTCATAATCTACAATTGATAAAGCTTAAGCAAAGGAATGAATCTCAAATCACAGAACTTCATCCATCAGTGAGGGAAAGCCTCTTCCTTTTGTTATTAATGGGAGACCTCGTCAGATGTCAACATTTAAACTATCCTCTGCTAATTTTACCTTTGGCCTACTGGTACCTTATGGTTATGAATATCCAATAGAGGGCAAAGGTTTCACTTAATTTCCATTTCTTACTACTCAGGAGTGCAATACGTTCTCATGTGTAATTTTATAATTGAGATTATCAATTAAGTTTTACCATAGAGGGTCCTCACTTCCCTTTATTCTGATGAAACACACCATAAGCTCATGGAATGGTATGTGCAAAGGAGGAAATTTTTTGTTGGTTGATCACTCTGTGCTGGGGGAGAACTGTGGGACAAACACCCAAGGCACAGGCCAGGGCCTCAGGTGTCCAAAAACTAGCAGGGAGCCCACAAGACACTCTCACCTGATGCTGCCCCTCAGGATAAGTCCTGGAGGAATGGTTCCCAAGGACCTAGCAAAAGGCTGTCTCTGGAGCACAGGAGTACTGTTCTCTGTTGAAGCCATTCTCACTCTGCACATAGAAATGCCAGTGCCCTCTCCAGGGGACTCACATTTCTCCAGGCACCCATTCCACCTGCATATTGAAGATGGGATCCTAGCCATGAAACAGTAAAATCTTTCACTTCCTGTTCCACCAAACTTCCCTGTCCTAATAAAAGTCATACAAACATTACTGATCGTTTTCTATCCCTCAATGCGCAAATGCAGGGAGGGGGAACACAGTGAGCTATTTCTCTTTGCTGAGCACTGGAGAACATGATGAATGATTACAGGGAAGGCTCTGTGTTCTGAAAGACTTTTATTCCTGAGAACCCCCTATTAATCCCTTAGGGGGTGGTGGGGGTAGGGGCATCTCATCAGCGTTGTCAGTCAAACAGGGGCCGCAGCTAGAGAATGTAACTCTGTGAGCTCTCCTCTGCTAATGTAGCCAGGGGAAGAATGCCAAAGAAGGAACACTCCTTAATTTAAGTGAACTAGAGGAAATTTACGAAATGAAAATCAATAGTTTTTTAAATTAAAAAATGGTGGGTGATTATCTATCTGAAAATCCTCTCCTGAATAATGACTGTGACTAGGCTAGACTCTCTTGACATGGAATTAAGTCAAGGATGACTTCAGGGGTATATTTTGGATCCTCTCCCTCCTCCTGCGTCTCCTTCTTCACCTAAGCTCCAATCTAAATTCTGTTCTCTTGGGAACTTTCTAACAGCCTTATCCCCAGGTAGTAGTTTGACAGTTTACCAAAGTCCTGACCAAAATGGTGGTCTTATTATGGCATATCAAGCAGCTGGACGGGCAATGGAGAAATCATCATTTGGCATTATTGGATAGACCTCTGTTTTATAAGCCTCTGTAAATAATATGAGCTCAATGAACACAATGAATGTTTGAAATCTGACTGTGTGTATAGGAATGTGTGGCTGAGGATGGCCGAAGCTCACTGAAACCATGGTCTAAAACCACCCCCAAAACTGGCATCTCTTGGTAGTCAAAAGATTAAAGACAAAGGTAGGCATATGTCTTAGGCTAAGTTCTCTAGAGAAGCAAAACCAGTGATGCATATATATATAATACATACATATACATATAAATACACTAACATGCATACAACTGTAAACGCACTAGCCCCATTTACATCTTATATTTTATAAGTGAAGAAAACAAAAATATTTGATACACATGTACAAGGAAGAAATACTCATAACAATTACAGTCCTTGTTTCTACAACTGGTAATGTGGTTGTAATTAGTATTTAGAACTACCTTCTTCCAGCACCCATTCTATATTCCCTTTTCCCTCAGCAAGCAGCTCAGATGGTCGTGGTTCTTTGCCTGGTGGAGCGACCCAAACCTTTATTCTTGAAGGGTCTGGGCTATTAGTAGTCATGCCAGAATTGAGTTGCTGTAGTTTTCCATTGACTTTAATCACAGATCATGGTAGTATTAAGAGACATCATAAGGGATCTCCCGTATTCCATACATAGTCTTTCTTTACCTCCATTGTATAATATCAATTCAGTTTCCCCTTGATAATCAGGATCAATCACACCAGCCAATACAGTAACTCCCTTCTTTGCCTGGGAATGAGGAGCCCGAAGTGGCTGGGTGACATTCTGAACTTCCAGTTCAATGGAATCAGTGTTGTGTCTCCTGGTGGGAGCATCCCTCCCTTTGGAACTGAGACCTCTAGACCAGCAGTACATAGGGTCATGAGGATAAGAAGCAAAAATTTTGTGAGTGAGTCACTAGAGGTAATAGTGAGTGGTGCCACTCCCATTTCCTCTCCTTGATTCCTGGACCCATGAATCCTGGCTATGGGAGAAACAGCACCATGTATTGGATGGTTATTTAGAGCATATACAGCCTCCTGGACAACATTGGCCCAACCCTACAAGATATTGCCAACTAGCTGGCACCATAATCATGTCTTTAGAAGGCATTTCCATAGTTCTATCAAGACAGCTGCTTCAGGATGATGGGGAACATGGTAAGCCCAGTCAGTTCCATGAGCACTGGCCCAAGGAATTGATCTGAGGCAATGCTGTGTGGGATAACCTGATGGTGGATAAGGCATTCTGTAAGTCCACGGATGGTAGTTTGGGCAGAAGCATTGCATACAGGACAGGCAAATCTGTACCCAGAGTAAGTGTCTATCCCTGTGAGAACAAAACGCTGCCCTTTCCATGGTGGAAGTGGTCCAATGTAATCAACCTACCACCAGGACGCTGGCTGATCACCTCAAGGAATGGTGCCATATCGGCAGCTCAGTGTTGGTCTCTGCTGCTGGCAGATTGGGCACTCAGCAGCGGCTGTAGCCAAGTCATTCTTGATGAGCAGAATTCCATGTTGCTGAGCCCGTGAATAACTTCCATCCCTGCCACCATGTCCACTTTGTTCATGAGCCCATTAGCTAATGATGGGAGTGGCTGGGGAAGGAGGATGGCTGGTTTCCATAGAACACATCATCCTATCCACTTGATTGTTAAAATCCTCCTCTGCTGGAGTCACCCTTTGGTGACCATTCACATGAGACACAAATATCTTCACTTCTTTGGCCCATCCAGAGAGGTCTATTCATATACTTCTTCCCCATACCTCCTTGTCTCCAATTTTCCAATCATGTTCCTTCCAAGTCCCTGGCCATCCAGGCAAACGATTGAGAATCATGACCTAGTCAAGTTGACACACACCCTTAACCATCACAGCATAGAATTATTGGGTGATAAAAACCAAACCAGTTGGGTAATCTTGAGTTATGCCTGGTGTTATGGATTGAATTGTATCCTCCAACAAAGTATGTTGGTCCTAACCCCTGTATCTGTGAACATGACATTGTTTGGATACAGAGTCTTTGAAGATATTACCAGTTACATTAATATGAGGTCATACTGGAGGAGATGGGTCGTAATCCAATTAGAATCTTGTCCTTATAAAAGAGGAGAAGATACTCAGAGACAGGGAAACAGAGGAAGGATGCCATGTGACACTGAAGTTCCAAGGAACACCTGGAGCTACAAGAACCTAGGAGAGAGGCAGGGAACAATTGCTTACTCTGCACCCTCAGAAGGAATCAACATAGTCAATACCCTCTTTTGGACTTCTAGAGTCTAGAACTGTGAGACAATACACTTTTGATGTTTCAAGCCACCCAATTTGTGGTACTTTGTTATAGTATATTGTTAGGAAACTAACATACCTGGTATCTCAGTGGAATTATTAATACTACTCTTGTTCACTCTCTGAAGGATACCGTTATGGACAATAAGTTCTATTGTCACCTGATGATCACCAGTCTAGGGCATGGGATTAATTGAAATAATCAATCATTAGATTAGATTAGGTATTAAAAAGAACAGGAAAGACAGAACTGCCCTAGAGGTGGAAAGAAGAAGATAAACCTCATAAGAAGTTAAAGCAGCTGATAGGCAAGCCCTTTCTTCATTCCCTTATGGAACAGAATCTACTACACCTGTGACATTTGAAATAAATATATAGAAGACGTACATGAAATGTTTAAACGAGAGAGTGTAATTTGTTAGGATACATACGTATTTAACATCTTTTAGAATTTACTACGCATCAGTTTCTTAACTGCTAGAAATAGATGAGTAAGAAAAGGACCCTGCCCTCCAAGGATACTAGATTTACTTCAATGTGTATTAAGAGGCTTTCCTCAACACTGGAGTAATTTTCACAAGCCAAACCATGAGAAACCCTGACTCCCCAAATCATTTCTCTTAAGGGACTCTACCATATATTTAGATAAGGTCTTAGACCCTTGATATATTTATAAAAGCATAGAACATCTAGATACGATGGAAAAGTTTTAGGAATCATCTAGAGCTTGCTGTCCAACAGAACATTGGAATGATGGAATGTTATATACGTGTGCTGCCCAGTACTGTAGCCGCTAGCCACATGTGCTTATTGAGCACTTGATATTGGTTAGGGTAACTAAGGAACTGGTTTTTAAATTTTATTAAATTGCCACATGGCTAGTGGGTACTATTTTGGACAGTGCAGATTCTAGACCTTTGTTGCTGCTAAGTGTCCTAAATGAAACTGGGTTAAGTATAGGGAATGCCAATTCAACTATCTTCATATTAAATGGGAATTTTTTTTTTTATTCACTCAATCAATGCAGATTTATTGAGCATTTCTGTGTGCTGGGCACAGGTATGGAATATGACACACGTCGACCTGCCCCCGAGGGATCATAGAGCCTATTGATAAATAAGTCATCAGTGCTGGTAGTGAGTATAATTTGGTGCCTTTATTGGACTCTTTTTCTACTCTCCTTCTCTTTCTCAGACACTGAATCTGATGTATCAGAAGCTTCTGCCTGCCTCTGCTTAAGCCTTAAAGTAAACAGATGTCAGGCAATATTTCTGTATTATAAAAAGGGAACTCTCGGGTGTCCTGAGGTGACTGAGAATACAGGGTGGTTAATTTCCTGTCCATTAAAGAAAAGAGTTGAGAAGCCCACGTGGGAGGGATTAAGAGGCATTTCTCATGCATGTTACTCACTGGTGAGCAATCGTTTACAGGAATAAGACAAGAAATTCAACAAAATGGCCGAGATTTCATCTGTTTTCTCTCCTGATATCTTTACTTTGGGAAAAGATGTAACGATATTCCTGGCATAGCAATTTGCCCTCCAGAGCCACCAAACATTGGAGACGTGACTAGGTGGGAATTTTTAAATAGGATGACGATCATATAGCCTTATCTTTTTGGTCAATTACAATTTCTGGTTATTCATTTAAATAAAGTTTTTGTTTGTGTTGTGGGGTTCCTAAGATATGAAGAATTAAAACATGAATACAGTAGCACAAAGGACAAGAGGGGGGATGGAAGTATACTGTTGCAACGGTTTTATATTATGTGGTAAGGGGGATATTATTTGCAGATAGTCTGTGATAAGTTAAAGATGTACATCGTAAACCCTAGAGCAACCAATAAAGTGCGTGAAGTAGTGGAGAGAAAATGCAATAATAAGAAATACTCCATCCAAAAGAAGATAGGAAAAAAGAAAAAAGGAACAAAATTCAGATAGTACAATACCACAATAGTAGATTAAAACCTAATAATATTGTTGTTAATATAAAATATAAATCGTCTAAGAACTCCAACAACAGAGCTTGTTGGAATGCATATACAGTTACAGATATATGAAAAGTAAAAGAATAGAAAAAGATATACCATGTAAACACAGATGCCTCTAATAGTAGAATGACTGTATTCTATGTCAGACAAAGAAGATTTCAGAACAAGGAATATTACCAGGAATGCAAAGAGACATTTCTGTAATGATAAAGGTATCAATTAATCAAGGAAACATAACTGTACTAGATGCTTATTCCCAATAACAGAACTTCAAAATATATGAAGCAACAACTGACAGTGCAGGAAGGAGAAATAGGCAAATCTACAATTAAAATTGGAGATTTCAGTTTTTCTCTCTCAGTGATGGATACAACAAGCAGACAGAAAAACAGTAGCGTTAGAGAAGACTTGAACAACACTAACAATAAACTGGACCTAACTTATACTTTTAGAATACTCTGCCACCATCAACAAAGTACATATTCTTTTCAAATGTACTTTCTTTTTTAGTACAGTTTTCCTTTTTAAACAATATAGGTTTTCACCTTGCTTTAACAAATTCTTCTTCATACCTTCTCAGTTTTGTTACTTATATTATTTTTATTTTGTCAGAACATATAGTATTTTTTTTTAATTAGGAAAATAGGGTTTAATTAACAAAAAGTTTGAAATACACATTCTTTAACCCAAAACCTTGCATAAAACATGCCGTATTATTTTAGGAGATGTGATACCAGGAATAAGGTGTTATATGAATATGTTTGCTATTTTTTTTCCAACTTTTTTGTGGTATAATTTATGTACAATCAAATGCACTCATTTTAAGTGTACGGTTTGATGAGTTTTGGCAAATGTATACACACATATAATCACTACCATATTTACAATATAGAAGGTTTCTATCACTCCAAAATTTTCCTTCTACCCTTTCCTTGTACTCCTCTACCCCACACAACCACTGATCTGCTGTCATTACAGATTAGATTTGTTTTCTAGAGTTTCCAGTAAATGTAATCATAGAGTATATATTTATCTGTCTAGCTTTTTTGTTGAGATTTATCTCTGTTGTGTGTATATCAGTAGTTCGTTCCTTTTTATTGCTGAGTAGTAGTTGATCGTGTGGCTATATCACATTACATTTGTCCATTTACTTGTTATGGACATTTTGGCTATTTCCAGTTTTTGTCTATCATTAAAAAAAAGCTTCTGTGAACATTCTCGTATATATATTTTTGTGGAAACATGTTTTCATTTTCCTTGAGTAAATACCTAGGAGAGTAATTGTTAGGTCATACAGTAAGAGTATGCTTAGTCTTATTATAAACATGCCTTCTTTTGTGAAGTGTTTGTTCAACTCTATTTACCTAGTTTTCAATTGGGTTGTTTGTCTTTTAACGTTTTCCTTTACCTTTGCATGTCTAGCAATTATTATTTGATGCTAGACATTGTAAATATTTCATTGTTAAGTGCTAGATTTTGTTGTATTTCTTTAAAGTGTGTGTATTTTGTTCTGACAGGCAATTACATTACTCGTGATTCTGTTTGATCTCTTCTAGGCATGTTTTAAAGATTTTAAGGCCTTTTAAGTGTGTGTCTAAGAAGCCCTAGTGGTGCCATGGGTAAGCCCTCAGTGGCTAACTAAAAGGTTGGTGGTTTGAAATTATGGCAGCTCCACAGAAGAAAAGATCTAGCGATCTGCTCCCATAAAGATTCAATAAAACAAACCCAAACCCATAAGGATGATTCTGACTCATAGTGCCCCTATAGGACAGAGTAGAACTGTCTCATAGGGTTGCCAAGGTTGTAATCTTTACGCAAGCAGACTGCCACATCTTTATCCTGTGGAGCAGCTGGTGGGTTCAAACCTCCCACCTTTGGGTTATCAGCTGAGTACTTAACTACTCTGTCATCAGGGCTCCTTCCATAAAGATTACAGCCTAGGAAACCCTATGGGACAGTTTTATTCTGTCCTACGGGGCTGCTATGAGTTGGAATCGACTCCGCCATGGCACACAACAACAACAGCAACAGCAACAACAATAGCAACAGCAATAACAGCAAGGGTATGTCTAGAGTAGATGTTCCTGTAGTACCAGTTTAGCCCCAGATATGACTCTTCTCGAGCCTCTAGTGCATTCAACAATGTTCTTCCACTCTGGCTCGGAGGAGCTTGAATGATTCTGGCCCTGTATAAGCTATGGACATTGTTTGACTTCCACTCCCTGGTAATTTTTCTTTTTCTATATGTTGCCCTTTGTGCAGTCTTTTTGGACTTTATGCTATTCACGGGCAGATTAGTGTTCAGTCGAAGACTCAAAGGGACCCCTATTTAGATATATATATATAGAGTCCTTTTTCTGCATACCTCCCTTCTCTCCAGTATTCTACCCTGCAAATTCTAGTTGCCTGGGACATCCTTGAACTCTAATTTCCATCTCCTCAACTCAGTGAAGAATCCTTGGACTTTGTTTGGGTTTTTCTTACCTGTGCCTGTGGGCCAGAAATTGTCTACAGGGTAAAGGCTGGAGCGATTGTAGGGCTCACCTCTTTTATTTCCCTTCTTTGAGGGATCATAATCTTTCACTGGCTGTTGTCCAATGTTGAAAACAGTTATTTTATATGTATTTGGCCAGCTTTCTAATTGGTTATGATTGGAGAATAAATCCCAGCCCTTTTACTCCCTCATGGCCGTAAGCACAATCTCTGGTATTTGAATTGTCTTCTGAAATAATTCTTTTCTAGTTGTCTAGTCTCAGGGTCACTGTGAGTTGGAAGTGATTCAATGGCAATGGGGTTTTTTTTTTTTTTTTAAGTTAATCTTAGTTTTATGTTTAGATGATGATAATTACTTATCATTTCACGTTTTTGAGTTGTTAATTTTGAATCGACTTTTGGTTAGCTGTTTTTATTAGCCTGAAATGTTGTTTTGTGTTTTAGGGGCTAATGGATGCTACTTTTCCAGAGATCTTTCATGTTTGAAAATGTCTGTTCTTAACCATTTTCCTTTAATAACAATTTATGTGGCTTTAATATTTGTGAGCCACACATATTTTCCCCTTAGAACTTAAGGATATTTCTTTTTTGACTTCTGGCATTGAATGCTACTGTGAGAGGACAATCTGACTTCTAGTTCCACTCATCAGTGATTAAATTTTTATTTTTTGCTCACATATTTATTCTCACATTTGAAGACTTCAATTTTTATCCTTAAAGGTTAGTAATAATTAGAACCTGTCATCAATGTCCATGTGTAAATTTTATTTTGGTATATAGTATATTTTTTTGATCTGCAGATCTTGATTTGCAGATTAATTTTTTATTTCAGGGAATTTTTCCTGTATTCTCTTTCTAAATAATTTTTAAAAAATTCTCTCTGTTGGGCCCACTATTACTCTTATATGAGCTTATCTTTCTCTGACTTCCCTATCTATTTTTTAATACCATTTGTATGCATCTCAGTTTATTTTCTTAGTTTTAAAATTTCTAATTTTCTTTCCAGTCTGCTATTTTATTCTCCATTTAGTCTTTAGGCTCTTGTTTTACTGATTTTATGTTTGCTAAGTAGTTCCATAAAGCCCAGCACTTGCAGGTAATTTGTTTCTGTGTCTTTTGTGAAGTTATTTTCCAGACTGGGTTCTTTGACTGGTTTTTCTTACTTTCTGGATTGTTTGCTTTCTGGGAGTGAATTCTCTTGGATCCATTTCTCACTTTATCTGAGAATTGTTTTTCTTCTGTTTGAGGTCTGGATGTTGCTTTCCATCCACTTTTCTGAAGCCTGTTCATCCCTTGGGTCTTGACCTAAGGGTTACTTAGAGTTGTTTAGAGAGGCCTTTTCTTATTCTCCAGTCTAAATTAGAATTCCACTCTTACCTCTCTCCTAGCACACAGGCCTTTTCCTTTATGGAATTAATTATAATGTGTACTTTTGATTCACAATTGGAGAAAGAAAACTCCTTCCAGCTTTGAAGTAATTTTTCCTTCCCCCCATCAAGGTTTTTGTTTTATCTTCTTCATTAGGAGATTTTCCTGCCTATAACTTGTTACCTGTAGTGTAAGAAAGAATTACTGTGAAACTTTAAAAGAATCTTAAAGAAAAAGCAACTGCTTTATAAACCACAAGATGATATAGCTTGCTTGGGGCATGATTAGATGTGTAAAGGTCACTGGGAGGGTATTGATTTTCATGGTGAGTTTGTTTGATCCTATTAAAGCTTTTGCCAAGTGCTAACTGATCACTGCAATACCACTTAAACAAAGCGTATTCTCAGAGCATCACAGAAAAGATCGTCAAAAGGACAAAGACTGATGGATGAAATAAAATCTGAAGGCATTTTGTGGTCCTCTCTGACAAGAGTTGTTTATTTTACTCCATCCTCCCAATCTACTCCATACAAATTATGTAAATTCTTGACTTCTTTTTCAGACTCTGTACACCCTCCACTCCCCCACGTATTTATATAGAGCTATATAACTACCTTTTACTGAGTGCTCACTATCATTAACTTAAGAGTTGTGGCCACAAAAAGCATGCAAGAAATTCAAGTGTTTGAGGATAAGACTTTAAAATATCTTTAGCGATATAGCTAGAGCCAAACAAAAAGTATTGAAAAATCAATGCAAGATTCAAAAAGGCAGAAAAGAGACCAGTTGACTGGAACCTGGATAAAAATGTTTCAAAATAATATCTACCCAAATCAACTCACTAGAAAAGGGCCCGCATATCTGAGGAAAATAGAAACATTTTGGAAGCAGAGAGTATCTTTTACTTACGATGGTGAATTCCTTTAGAAGTATAAAAACCTCTGGGGATCCAAAAGAGTTACTTGTAAATTTTGGTGCTAATATTAAGAAAGTAAATCTCTAAAGATTGGGTTAAAAAATTCATAGGCAAGTCCAATGGTTTCCAATTACTTGTTTTCAACAAAATTGAAAAAGACCGAATGAAGATATCATCTTATACATCATTAAAAATTATTTTTGAAGCTAAATCACTAGGAACTTTCTGGCGTTTAATTTGGAAGTAGTTCAAAGAATTGTAGTATTGCTATAATAAAACTTCTTCCATTCACATTCTCATTTTTTATGTGAATGAGGTTTCTCAGCTCTTACATCTATTAAAACAACAACAGCAACAACAACTAGGAATAGAATTGCTGTTGAACATTTGTCACATTTTAGTCATAAATGAGAATTGTCAAAGGATACTGGAACTGATTGAAAAATATCCTATCCATCTTAAGGGTTGCATCTCCAGTAAAAATTTATTTTTATATTGAGTAATTATTTATCAAAATATGTAACAAATTTGAAGTGTCTTAATCAATCTTATTATTAATCATATTTATAAAAATTCAATTCAGAAGAAAAATTTATACTTACAGTTTTATAGACACTAAGAAAAAAAAAACAAAACCCAATTCCATTGCTGTCAAGTCAATTCTAACTCATAGCGACACCAAAGGACAAAGTAGAACTGCTCCACAGGGTTTCTAAGGAGCAGCTGGCGGATTTGAACTGCCGACCTTTTGGTTAGCAGCCAAGGTCTTAACCACTGTACCACACAAGAAATACAAAAAATACATTCATCTCTTTTTTCAGAGAAGTGTATAATAGAATATATAAAAGACTCTCAGGCTTAAAATCTAATGCATTGTGATAAAATTCAAGGGACAAAGGACAATGTAAAATTTCTGACAGTTAAAGAAGAGCATTTTCTTATATTTTTAAAATGGATGATGTCTTTATTGAATTGCTGTGGTATTTAGATTCCAATCGATATGTTTAGAAGAGCAATGTAATAGTTTAAAATGTCAATATTTACAACATGCTGGAAAGTATATATTTTACAACCATTTAAATTTATAAGAAACATTTTAGTTTACCACCTTAAAGAGGATAAAACCAATTTGCCTAGTTTACTCCAACTTTGACTCCAACTTATGGAGACCCTATGTGTATCAGAGTAGAACTGTGGCCCATAGGGTTTTTAATGCTGATACTTTTTGGAAGTAGATAGCCAGAACTTTCTTCCGAGGTACCTCTGGGTGGACTTGAACTGTCAACCTTTTGCTTAGCAGTCAAGCATGGTAACCATTGGCACCATCCAGGGACTCCTTAAAGAGGGTAATAAGCACAAAAATTAAAATCGCTGTACTAAACTAATATGGGATTGTGATAATCTCTATCTAAATTTTCTAACCTGAAAAAGTGGGCTTAATTACACCAAATTTACAGGGTACTGTAAAACATAAAGGAAATAATAAATGAAAAAGTCCTAGCATGAAATAAGTTCTCAATGAGAATTAGTTCTGGCTTCTCTCTTTTTTCAAGTGAGGAAACCAACTTAAATTGACCTGCCCGAGAAAGATGGAGTAAGGCCAGCTCAATCCCAATGAGGGGGGCTGTGGAAGCAAAACCTTGGCATGATGCCAGCAACCCTGGGTAGGTGGGAAGGGTGAGTACAGGCAAAGAATTCTGGAGACAAGAGACTTATCTGGGTCTAAAGTTAGTGGCAGAGCCAGAACAGGAAATCAAGCAATTTGTCCCCTCCTCCATATACTGAACACTTTCTATGTGTCTGATGATGTGTGTTAAATCCTTTTCAATCATATGTCATTTCTTCTGATGGACAAATCTATGTGAGTTTTATTTTAAAAAAAAATCTCCATGTTACAGATGAATAAACAGAGCCTATGGGGGGGGTGTGTGAAAAGCTTTTCTCTAACTGTGGTTCTGCTTCGCAATCACCTGGAGGTGCATCTGAGGAACAATGCAAATCTCCAGACCAAATGAAAGGGAAATCTTTGATGAGTGAGGTCAGGAATCTACATTTTCATCAAGTACGCTAGTTGATCCTTATGCATATTGGAGTTGGAGAATCAGAGGATTAGAAAAATATTAAGAAGTAGAATGGATTGCATTTGATTACCAATTGACCTGAGGGAGAGGGACAAGTGAGTCAAGGATCACTATCAGAATCCGGACTTGGGAAATCCAGGATGGGTGGTAAAACTGCACCTTAATTAGACAAAAATGGAGAAGTCCCTGGATGGTGCAAAGGATTAAGTGCTTGATTACTAAACTGAAAGGTTTGTGACTTGAACCTACCCAGAGGTACCTAGGAAGAAAGACCTGGAGATCTGCTTCCAAAAGGTCACAGTCATTGAAAATCCTGTGGAGCACAGTTTACTCTGCAACAGATGGACTGCCAAGAGTCAGAATTGATTCAACAGCAACAGATAAAAGGGGAGCATATCTTAGGCAGGGCTTCAAACCAGTTCATTCCGGTTCGACCCTCTGCTGAGAATTTGCATTTCCACTCCAGATATACTGAATTAGAATCTATATTTTAACAAGATCCCCAGGCAATTCTTATATATTCATAAGAATCAGGTGGGATCAGGTGATTCTTACGTATGCATAAGAATCGCCTGGGAAGCTTATTAAAATGTAGATTCTAATTCAGTATATCTGCGGTGGAAAGGCAAATTCTCAGTAAGGGGTCAAACTGGAATGAACTGGTTCAAAGCCCTGGTCTTAAGTCAGAGTCCCTAGAAGCAGAATCTGAGATGGGGATTCTTCCACAAGTGATTGAGAAAGTATTCTCAGGAGAAAGTTATAAGGGAGTGAGGAAAGCAAGATGGGCCAGGGAGAGGAAGCCAGATAAAGATGTGGGTTCAGTTAAAGTCTGGTGTCTGCCAGATCACACCGGGAAGCTCTGCAGTGTAAATGGCTTCACATAGTTTTCTTGCTTTCAGGCAAGGGAGCTGGACTTTTATACCTATATCAGCCAGTCATTGGATGAAGGCTGCCCCTGGTCAGGGAAGAGTAATCTAGGCATCTCTGGGCAAGATGGTAGTCATCAGTGAAAGCAATTTTCTGGAGAAGAATGCAGCTGTGAGCAGCCATTACTCATAGCAGCTGGTGAAGGGAACCTGGAGACAGCACCAGAAGTAAGAAAAAGAGGAAGAAATTATTATATTATACAATTGTTAAATAAGAAAAAGACAATCCAAATCTAAACAGGTTATCCCAAGAAAAACTGAGGGTTGAGAGATATAGTGGATGTTCTACTGTAATGTTAAGCCCACACATTACCAGAGGGCACAAAAGCATGGCTCGCTTCTCTCAAGGTGCAAACAACTCCGTGGTGCATTTCTTGCTCCAGAAAATTCATTTTGTTTCTATTTTTTCAACTGCCACACTTTCACTTCTACCCCATAATCCTTCTGTCACCAGATACCTTGCCATAAGCCAAGAGCGGAGAGCAAGATGGACATTTCAGGGGAGGGAGATATTTCCAATGTGTTATTACCATACCAACTGCATGGGAGAATTCACTAGAGACCCCAAAGACAGATACTACAAAATCGGGACAATCCAAAAAGAAACTCAATACTAAAGAGCTTTTAAAAATCTTGACACCTCCTGTTGAAACTTGCACCCACTCACTATTCCTTATCTATATCCACGAAAGCTTTGAGTGAAAAGTGAAGAGGTGAGCTTGAATTCTCCCTAGAGGCTACAGTGACCATTAATAACAGGATTTGTGGCTCTATGTGTGTGAAATCTTTATGAATCAAGTGGAGATATATGGGATGGATGCAAAAATGTGGACAAATAACTGTGTTTAATGAGCATGCCTGAAGGGTATTAATTAATAACTCACTTTCATCCTTTCTAGTGCTTTCCAAACTCCGTTTTGTGGAAAATATTGATTCTAATAGATCTTAATAAGTGCTGTATGAATAAAGATTCTGTAGTCACATAAGCTTGAGAAAGCTTAAATCCTTTTCTTGGAAATACATGATAACATTAATATAGAAAAGGCTCTGAAAAAAGATCTAAGTTAAATGTAATCTTAAGTTTTGTTTAAGGGGAAGCAAGTTTATTTGTGCAGAATATTTTTTTTCCTTCATTTACTTTTAAACATTTTCCATATAAAGTTAGCTTGTGAATTTCAATTCTTCAGTCATGTATCATATCTGTTCTATGTCCTAAAAGCACTGCTCATCATATTAGTATCTGAAATGAGGTTGGAAGAAAAGTCACAATTGAATTAAGGGATAGACCAGCTGGATGGCTCCTTGGGGCCCTAATCTATAAGGAGGATAAAACATCTCTAGAATCATTTGGAAGTATGGTGCCAGTTCATTCTGTTTTCCACTAAAAATTTAAAAAAAACAAAACCCTTGCTGTTGAGTCAAGTCCAACTCATAGAACTGCCCCATAGGGTTTCCAAGCCTGTGAGCTTTACAGGACCAGACTGCCGCATCTTTCTCTGGAGGAACGACAGGGTACATTTGAACTGCCCACCTTTAAGTTAGTAGCTAAGTGCTTAACCACTGTGCCACCAGGGCCCTTTGTTTTCCACTACCAGATGGAAAATGGTAAAATGTACGTTGTCCCTACTTTTGCTGAAGCTGATATAGCCCTCTAATGAAAATTAAAACAAAAAAACTCTCCTTGCTGGTGTCAACCTACTGTTATTGTTGTGTGCCATTGAGTTGATTTTGACTCATAGCATTCTTTAATATATTGGCCACTAGCTGAACAAGAAGACTGAAGAATTGACAACCTTTGAATTGTGGTGTTGGTGAAGAATATTGAATATAACAAGGACTGCCAAAAGAGGTACAGCCAGAATGCTCCTTGGAAGCAAGGATGGCGTGACTACATCTCACATACTTTGGACATATTATCAGAAGAGATCAGTCCCTGGAGAAGGACATCATGCTTGGTAAAGTAGAGGGTCAATGAAAAAGAGGAAGACCCTCAGTGAGATGGATTGACATAGTGGCTGTAACAATGGGCTCAAGTATAACAACAGTCGTGAGGATGGTGCAGGAGCAGGCAGTGCTTCATTCTGTTGAACATAGGGTTGCTATGAGTTGGAACTGACTCAACGGCCCCTAACAACAACAGCAGCCCACTTGTGGCTATATAATTGTAATTTCCTTTAAATTAGATAAAATTTTAAATTCTGTTTCTCGGTGTCACTAGTCACATTTCAAGCGCTCAACAACCACATGTGACTAGTGGCTACTGTACTAGATAGCACAGATATAGAACATTTGCATCATTGCTGAAAGTTCTATTGGACAGCATGTATTATTGCCTGTGCCTCCAGTCCTGAGCCTGTCAGCTGACAGATGCCTTCAACTTGTTGTTATAGTCGACTGAAATTCCCAAACCATGGAAATACATGGGATATAGTGCTTTATACCAGGAATAAGTGATTTGTTTTGTTGTCTGATTTTTCATCTCTTTAAAATAACTCAAGAAGTAGTCAATTTCTACCAAAAAAATCACAATTCCAAACATTTTAAAGTGGGCTGAAATGTTATGTCCAACATAGCTTTTTTCTGAGTGTAAAGAAAGAGGCATACTATTTTTAATAATAGAAAATCATTTTTTAATCCCACCTCCACTAAATAATATTGAACAAATTTTAAAAGAATTTTGGTTTGAAATTATATTTTTAGCTGTACTAGGAACTTGGGTAGCCACTGTACTAGAAAGTTGGATTTCGGCAATGAGGAGAGATGTTATTTCTGCCTTTATGACATCCACAGTCTACTTGAGGACTTCACTACCGCTTGAAATGGTCCATTTTCAGACAACTCAGGAAATTCTTCCTGAGATCAATGGAAAGATGTTACGGGAATACAGGAATCCTCTGAGTTGTCTGAAAATGGACAAATACTCAATGAGTAGAATTTTAGATACATTTAGATAACTTTCGAATCCTGAGATTCTATGAAAATAAGGTCAACCTTCATGCCAATGGTTTCCAATCTGTGGGCTGCAAACCACACAAGAGGTGCAAAGAGTTATTTCAGAGGGTTCAGGAATTCATATGGGCTTCAATGATGGTCACAGACTGAATAAAATAATATTGCCACAACTATCATGTAGGTGGTCACTGAAAATTTTATTAATTCATTTATTCATTCATCCATTCAATATGCATTGGTCACCTACCATGTCCCAGGCACTGTTCTAAAAGGTGGGTGGGGGTGGGGAAGCAGAACAAAAATTCCTTCATGGGTCTTATATTCTAGTGGAAAATTTTTATATTTGGCAAGTTTGAGAATCACTGCTCTGTGCTACTTGCTTTATTTACTATGTGCTTTTATCAGAATGTCAGATGGCAAATCCACGATTCTACTGGCTTTTTTTCTTTTTCTTTTGGCTGAGTTGATGTATAAATTGTTAGGCTATAAATGATGTGATCTAGGAAGAGTTGCAAAAATTTCAGAATTTTATCCTGACCTGTTGATAAAATTTAAGTGAAAGTCACATCATTTTGCTATATTCACACACACAATAAAGCTTTTCTATGGCAGTTAATTTAAAGTGAAACAGACCTGTTCAAAAATAATGAGATGTCTGTTTCCATGGCAGCAGTACCAGAACAGCTTGTGAAAAAGAATGATTTGAAAAGCTCCAGGAACCTGTCCTCGAAATTCTTTGGTTGCTAACAATCTCAGGAAACCCTAACATTCTAAGGCATACAGTATCAGCATTGGGGCGGGGGGGAGGGGAACATTGAGCTCCATTCTTGGCCCTTTCCTTTACTCAGCACCAGCATGTGAGGGTAATACTATAGAGGCCCATTAGTCAAGGTGAATCTTTAAAAGAAGGTAGTTAAAACTATTGAATGTTGTTGACTATCCCAGTGCTGAATAGTGGTTACAATTAAGCACTTGCAGCATTCTTGGTTATACTGATAAATCAATACATAATAGATTATATCTATGCAAGTCATGTTACATGATACCAAGTGTTCTGGGCTATAAACAGAAAAAGAAGCACTTGACAGTATTAATATACTTAAAAGAAGGATGTGTCAAAAGAATGGAGAGGGTCAGCATGAAATACGGAAAGTATGGAGTCAAAGAGGTAGATTTTGGCAGCATTTGTCCAGTACTGTTTAGGAAATGGAAAGAGGCTGAATCTGAGCGAGAGACATTGAATGTAGGGAGACACAAAGAACTGGCTGTTACTTACATCTTTATTATGGGGCAGAGATTCTTTGTTAGGTTTTATTATCGCTTGAGTGAAATAACTCTCTGCTTTATATACTTTCCATGTTATTTATTTCTTTCTACATTTGCCCCTTGATTAACTGGCTGCCAAGAAGCAGATACAAGTATACTTTACTATTCACAGTAGAAGTATATCCTCCACTGTAAAAGAATTTTTTTTTTTTCCATGAGGTTGGAATGATGTTATCAATGAATTTGGGTTTAGAGCGTGCTTAATAGCCATGTTTTTTAGTCTGAATTAGTAAATTTGGCCGCTGGCTTACACATCATTTCTTGAGATTTTGAGGCCCACCAGTTCTGATTCATGGTTAAATCAAGACCAGGAAAGGAGACCACAACCTTGGACAATGATACCATCCCATGAGATTTTGCCTGAGCAACTCATTCTTCACCCGAGATGAATTCTCTTCCACTAACATTCAAAGTAGTCCTTTGGCCTAGAACTAAGTCAGATCATTTGAAAAATGGAAGAGAGTCATTCTTGCCAGTTGCTTGGCAAAACAAAACAAAATGAAAACAAAAAAAACTCTGTCCAGATATATGGTTTTATTTCCACCCCACCTATGAAAATCCAATTCCCAATAAATAGGTGATTCAATATAGTGTACACTGCATCAAAGATAATTGCGTTTCTACGTTATATGTGCCAGTTAAAAATTTCAAGATTTCAAACATTTACCTTTAACGATAAATGATATCTTTAGGAACATAATGATAAAATGATATCTTTAGGAACATTTTGTTTTGTTAACATTCTAAGTGGTAGGATTAGGGGAATTAGGAACAATGAGTAAAAATGTTTTGAAGCTCTTTCTCAGGCTTAACTTGTTTGTAAATATGGCCTAAATTGTATTAATCATCATAGATATTAGCTATAAAGTTACTCTAGCTATGATAAAATATGTTGGATCTAATGACACACCTGTATCTTTTAACTTTAAGTAGTTGACACACAGGATGAGGAACCCAGTACAGAGGACCTTGCATGGATCAGGAAGCTTAGAGATGCTCCTTTTGTTAAACACTAGTCATGTGTTGTCAGTGAAGGTTAAAGGCAGAAAAAATTCTTCTCAGTAGGAAGTTTCAGGTACTTCGTTACATCTGGAGGAGATAAAAAATGGAAATAACCCAGTGATTACATATTCAGAAGAAAACTAGATTGTTCTATAGAGAAACCCATTTCCTGAAATTGGAATTACCATCACATATCTTCTTTAATGGATTTTATTTTCGAAAATGAAAAAGCCTTTTTGTTTGTTTCTGATTATGAAAGTAATGGGATTAATGGGAAAGTTGATGGTGTAAGTGCACATTTATCCATGCTCAGTATTTACTGAAATCAAACAAAAGAACCAATTAAGAAGAAGAAAACTTCATTAATACTGAAAATAGGGCACACTTCATAGTACAGTCTCTGGAGACAGATGCTAAGGGAAGGCATATGATTCTCCTGCTCATGAGCATGGTGAGCTGGGCTGTGGCTGGGATAGGAAGTGGGTGGAAATGGTATGGAAGGACCTCAGTGGTACTTATCAACTAGAAGAGCAGGAGCCAGTGGTATGGATGGGCTGCAGGAAGGATGGAAATTACTTTACTTGAAGTGGAGAGGATGCAGGAAGAGAAAATGTATGACTAAATAATGCCATTATGTTTCTCTGACCTAATTTCCTAAGCAGTAGGGATCTACAGATGAACCTTTTTTGCAGCTTGTGAATCAGAAATAATACTACTGACACAAAAGTAAATTTGCACTCTAGCTCTCTCTTTTTTTTCCTAAATTTTATTTATTTTGTTGTTGAAAATATATACAGCAAAACATACACCAATTCAAAAGTTTCTACATGTCCCATTTAGTGATACTGATTACATTCTTTGAGTTGGGCAACCATTCTCACCCTCCTTTTTTGAGTTGTTCCTCCCTCATTAACATAAACTCACTGCTTCTAAAGTTTCTATCTAATCTTTTGAGTGGCTGTTGTCAATTTGATTTCATGTGGATAGTTCTTAAAAAAACATAATGTTCAAGGCAGACCTTTTTTACTAGCTTCTATTGTTTGGTTTTAAGATGACTTCAAGGGATATTTTTGGTTTAAGGTTTAAAGATTATCTCAGGGCAATAGTTTCAGGGGTTCATCTACCCTCCATGGCTCCAGAAAGTCTGGAATCTGTAAGAGTTTTAAATTCTGTTCTGCATTTTCTCTCTTTTCCTCAGAATTCTTCTATAGAATCTCTGATCAAAATGTTCAGTAATGGTAGGCGGGCACCATCCAGTTCTGGTCTCATGGCAAAGGAGGCAGTTGTTCATGAGGCAATTAGCCACACTTTGCATATCCTCCTCCTATTCCTGACTCCTTCCTCTCTTGCTCCAGGTGAATAGAGATCAATTGTTGTGCTTTTGACCTTTGATGGCCATTTGCAAACTTTTAAGACCCCAGGCGCTATGCAACAAACTAGGAGGTAGAACAGAAGCACCAAATATGTTATTAGGCCGATTAACTGGGATGTCCCATGAAACCATGACCCTAAACTTCCAAACCAAGGAACAAAATTCCATGAGGTGTTTCGTTGTACATGAGCAGCCTCAGCAGCTACTCTTTTTTTTTTTTTTTTTTGGTCATTGTTGTAAATATATCTATCACACAACTTTTGCCAATTCAACTTTTCATAAGTATACAACTTATTGACAACAATTACAATAATCAGTTGTGGAAAACCTACCCTTAATCAATGTGATTTTTCCATTACCATTAAGCCCTTTTCCCCCTGCCTCCCACCCCTGGTAACCACTAATAAACTTTGTTCTCCATACGTTTGCCTTTTCTTGTCTTTTCATATAAGTGAGGTCATACAGTATTTGTCCTTTTGTGATTGGCTTATTTGACTCAGCATAACATCTTCAAGCTCCATCCATACTATAGCATGTATCAAGACTTTGTTTCTCCTACTGGCTGAGTAGTATTCCATTGTATGTGTGTACCACATTTTGTTTATCCATTCATCTGTTGATGGGAATTTAGGTTGTTTCCACCTTTTGGCTATTGTGAGTAATGCTGCAATGAACATTGGTGTGCAGTCTCTGTTTGAGTCTCTGCTTTCCAGTCTTTTGGGTATATGCTTAGGAGTGGAATAGCTGGGTCATATGGTAGTTCTATTTTTAGTTTTTTTGAGGAACTGCCACATTGTTTTCCACAATGGCTTTACCATTTTGCATTCCCACCAGCAATAATTAAGGGTTCCAATTTCCCCACATCCTCGCCAACATTTGTCATTTTCAGTGTTTTTCTTAGCCATCCTAGTGGGAGTGAAATGGTATCACATAGTGGTTTTGATTAGCATCTCCCTGATGGTTAATGATGCCGAGCATCTTTTCATGTATCTGGTGGACATTTGAAAGTCCTCTTTGGTGAAATATCTGTTCAAGTCCTCTGCACATTTTATGATTGGGTTTTTTTTTTGTTGTTGTTGTTAAGTTGTCAAAGTTTTATGTATATTTTGGTTATTAGTTCTTGCTGGATACATGGTTTCCTAAAATAGTCTCCCAACCAGTAACTTGTCTTTTCACTTTTTTTTGTGAAGTCTTTTGATAAACAATTTTTTAAATTTTTATGAGGTCCTATTTATTAATATTGTCTTTTGCTCTTGGTGCTTTTGTTATTATATTAGATAATCCATTGTTAAAAGCTGGGCCTGACAGCATTGCCCCTGCATTTTTTGCTAAGAATTTTATGGTTTTAGTTTGCACATTTAGGTCCTTAATCCATTTCGAATTTGTTTTTGTTTATGGTGTGAGTCATGGGTTCTGTTTCATTTTTCTGCATGTGGAAATCCAATTTTCCCAACACTATTTATTTGAAGATATTCTTTCTCCATTGAATGGACTTAGCATCCTTGTAAAAAAATCAGTTGACCATAGATGTGTGGGTTTATTTTTGAATTCTCAATTCTATTCTATTGGTCTGTGTGTCTATTGTTATACCAGTACTAGGCTGTTTTGATTACTGTAGCTGTATAGTATGTTGTAAAATCAGGAAGTGTGAGTTCTCCTACTTTGTTTTTCTTTTTCAACATTGCTTTAACTATTCCGGACCTCTTGCCATTCCATATAAAGTTGAGGATTGGTTTTTCCATTTCTGTAAGGAAGGTTGTTGGAATTTTGATCGGGATTGAATTGAATCTATAGATCACTTTAGGTAGTATTGACATCTTAACAATATTAAGTGTTCCAGTCAATAAACATGGAATATCTTTCCATTTATTTAAGTCTTCTTTAAACTCTTTCAGCAGTTTTTTTTTTTTTTGTGAACATCCCTAGTTAGATATATTTCTAAGTATTATATTCTCAAAGTAAAGTTGACTTTAATAATGTGGATGGAGTAAAACTTTCAGGACCTTCATTTGCTGATGTGGCATGACTCAAAATGAGAAGAAACAGCTGCAAATCAGAATGTGGAAAGTATGAAGTCGGAAAATTGGAAGGTTTTAAAAATGAAATGGAATGCTTCAAGATCTAGACATTAGTGAGCTGAAATGGACTGGTATGGCCTATTTTTAATCGGACAATCATATGGTCTATTTCACTGGGAATGACAAATTGAAGAGGAAGAGCATCACATTCATTGTAAAAAAGAACATTTCAAAATCTATCCTGAAGTACAATGCTGTCAGTGATAGGATAATATTAAATAAAAGGGCTGAACAGAAGAGGTCAAAGGGCATCTTGAGAACACAAAGTGAAGTATTATAAAGAAAAGTGCAAAGACCTGGAGTTAGAAAACCAAAAGAGAAAAACATGCTTGGCATTTCTCAAGCTGAAAGAACTGAAGAAAAAATTCAAGCCTCCAGTTGCAATTTTGAAGGATTCTAGGAGCAAAATGTTGAAAGATGCAGTAAGCATCAAAAGAAGATGGAAGAACTACACAGAGTCATTATACCAAAAAGAACTGGTTGACATTCAGCCATTTCAGGAGGTAGCATATGATCAAGAACTGATGGTATCGAAGGAAGAAGTTCAAGCTGCACTGAAGGCACTGGCAAAAAACGTCTCCAGGTATTGATGGAATACCAATTGAGATGTTTCAACAAATGGATGCAACAGTGGAAGCACTCACTTGTCTATGCCAAGAAATTTGGAAAACAACTACCTAACCAACCGACTGGAAGAGATCCATATTTGTGCCCATTCCAAAGAAAGATGACCCAACAGAATGTGGAAATTATTGAACAATATCAATATTACATGCAAATAAAATTTTTCTGAAGATAATTCAAAAATGGTTGCAGCAGTATATTGTCAGGGAACTGCCAGAAATTTGAGCCAAATTGAGAAGAAGATGTGGAATGAGGGATATCATTGCTGATGTCAAATGGATCATGGCTGAAGGCAGAAAGTATCAGAAAGATGTTT
>NW_004443942.1:7233209-7276441 GCF_000243295.1 Trichechus manatus latirostris
GCAGATGACACAACATTACTTGCTGAAAGTGAAGAGGACTTGAAGCACTTACTGATGAAAATGAAAGACCACAGCCTTCAGTATGGATTACACCTCGACGTAAAGAAAACAAAACTCCTCACAACTGGATCAATAAACATCCAGATAAATGGAGAAAATATCGAGTTGTCAAGGATTTTGTTTTGCTTGGATCCGCAATCAATGTCCATGGAAGTATCAGTCAAGAAATCAACCAATGCACTACATTGGAGAAATCTGCTGCAAAAGACCTCTTTAACTCTGAAAAGCAAAGATGTCTCTTTGAGGATTAACGTGCGCCTGACCCAAGCCATGGTATTTTCAATTGCCTCATATGCATATGAACACTGCACAATGGAAAGAAAGACCTAAGAAGAATTGATGCCTTTAAATTATAGTGTTGGCAAAGAATATTGAATATACCATGGACTGCCAGAAAAATGAACAAATCTGTCTGGAAGAAGTACAGTCAGAATGCTTCTTAGAAGCAAGGATGGTGAGATTTCATCTCACTCCGAAAATGTTATCAAGAGGGACCAGACCCTGGAGAAGGGCATCATACTTAGTAACATAGAGGTCAGTGAAAAAGAGGGAGACCCTCATTTGACACAGTGGCTGCAACAATGTATTTATAATATTCTAGAATAACTTGGTACCAACTTAACTTCAGTAACATACAAGATCAAATTCCAAGAATTTGTCCATTTCATCTAGATTGTCTAGTTTGTTGCTGTATGGTTGTTTATAATATTCTGTCATAATTCTTTTTTATTTCTATTGGGTCAGTTGTCAAGTTCCCTCTTTAGTTTCTTATTTTAATTATTTGCATCTTTTCTCTTTTTTTTTGGTCAGTCTAGCTAAAGGTTTGTCAGTTTCATTGATCTTTTCAATAAGCCTACTTCTGGTTTTATTGATTCTCTCTATTGTTTTTCTGTTTTTGATTTTATTTATTTCTGTCTAATCTTCACTATTTCCTTTCTTCTGGTAGATTTAGGCTTAGTTTGCTCTTTTCTTTCTAGTTCCTGGAGTTGTTGAGTTAGGCTGTTGATTTGAAATCTTTTTTTTTTTTTCTTCATGTAGCCAGTTATTGGTATAACTTTTCCTCCGAGTACTGCCTTTGCTGCATACCGTAAGTTTTGGTATGTTGTGCTTTCATTTTCGTTTGACTCTAAGAAATTTGTGATTTCTTCCTTGACCCTTTGGTAGTTTAATGGTGTTTTGTTTAATTTCCATATGTTTGTGTATTTTCCAGTTTTTTTTTTTCTTTTATTGATTTCTAGTTTCACTCTGTTAGGGTCAGAGAAAATACTTTGCATGATTTCAATCTTTTTAAATATATAAAGACTTGCTTTGTGACCTAACATGTAATCTATCCTGGAGAATGATCCATGTGCACTGGAATAGAATGTATATTGTTCTGTTGTGGGGTGGAGCGATCTATATATGTCTCTACCATCCAGTTGGTTTATAGTGCCATTCAGGTCCTCTATATCCTTGTTGATCTTCTTTCTAGATGTTCTGTCCACTATTGAAAGTGGTATATTGAAGTCTTCAACAATTATCATAGTGCCATCTATTTCTCCCATCAAGTCTATCAGTCTTAGCTTTATATATTTAGGCACTCCAATGTTGGATGCATATATATTTATGATTGTTAAATCTTCTTGATTAATTCGCCATTTTATCACTATATAATTTCCATCTTTATCTCTTCTGACAGATTTTGTCTCAAAGTCTGCTTTGCCTGATGTTAATATTGCCACCCCAGCTCTCTTTGGGTTATTATTTGCATGGAATATTTTTCCGTCCTTTCACTTTCAACCTATTTGTGTCCTTGGGTCTAAGGTGTGTCTCTTGTGAACAGAATATAGTTAGATCATTTTTTAAAAATCCATTCTGCCACTCTCTGCCTTTTGATTGGAGCATTTAATCCATTTACATTCACTGTAATTACTGATAAGAAGTGGCTTACTTCTGTCATTTTGTTATTTGTTTTTTGTGTGTCTTATGCCTTCTTTGTCTTTTTCCTTTACTACTGCTTACATTTGTGTTTTGTTGGTTTATTGTAGTGAACCATTTTAATTCCCTTCTCCTTGCCTTTTGTGCATCTTTTAAAAGATGTTTTCTTAGTGGTTAGTGGTTACCATGAATATTACATTTAACAGCTTGTATTTATAATATTCTAGGATAAGTTGGTAGCAACTTAACTTCAGTAACATACAAGGTCTATATCTATACCATTTCTCTCCTCCCTTTTGTTGTTGTTATCACTAATTATGCCTCTATATTTTGTGTGCCCTTTAACATAATTTTATCCTTGCTTTTTATATATTTGGTTTAAAAAACTTTTATTGTGCTCTAGGTGAAAGTTTACAGCACAAATTAGTTTTTCATTCAAAAATTTATACACAAATTGTTTTGTGACATTGGTTACAATCCCGGCAGTGTGTCAGCACTCTGCCTTTGCACACCAGGTTCCCTGTGTCCATTCATCCAGTTTTCCTGTCCCTTCCTGCCTTCTCATCTTTGCTTTCGGGCAGTATTGCCCATTTTGGTCTTGTATACTTGACTGAACTAAGAAGCACGTTACTCACATGTGTTATTGTTTGTTTTATAGGCCTGTCTAATCTTTGCCTGAAAGGTGAACTTCAGGAGTGGCTTCAGTTTTGGGTTAGCAGGGTATTGGGCAGTCATATTCTTGAGTGTTCCTTCAGTGTCTGTCAGAACAGGAAGTCTGGTCTTTTCTGTGAATTTGAATTTTGTTCTACATTTTTCTCCCACTCTGTCTGGAACCTTCTATTGTGATCCCTGTCGGAGTGGTAGGTGGTGGTAGCCGAGCATCGTCTAGTTCTTCAGGGCTCAGGCTCATGGGGCCCATTAGTCCTTTGGACTAATACTTTCCTTGTGTCTTTTGTTTTTTCATTCTCTTTTGTTCTGGATGGGATAGGACCAATAGATGTATCTTAGATGGATGCTCACAAACTTTTAAGACCCCAGATTTTACTCACAAAGTAGGATGTAGAAAGTTTTCTTTATGAACTATGTTATGCCAATCGACCTAGATGTCCCCCCTGAAACTATGGTTCCCAGCCCTCAGCCCCAGTAACTCGGTCCCTCAAGGTATTTGGTAGTGTCTAGGAACCTTCTATGACTTTGCCTTGGTCAAATTGTGCTGACTTCCCCTATATTGTGTGTTGTCCTTTGACCAAAGTTAGCACTTGTCTACTATCTAGTTAGTTATTTCCCCTCTCTACCACTCCCCTTCCTCGTAACCATCAAAGATTGTTTCTTTATGTGTGTAAACCTTTCCTTGAATTTTTATAACAGCAGAGTCATATAATATTTGTCCTTTTGTGATTGACTTATTTCACTCAACACAATGCCCTCCACATTTATCCATTCTGTGAGATGTTTCAGCATCCATCATTGTTCTTTATCATTGCATAGCATTCCATTGTATATATGTTCCATAATTTGTTTATCCATTCATCTGTTGATGGGCACTTAGGTTGTTTCCATCTTTTTGCTATTGTGAATAATGCTGTAAAGAACTTGGGTGTGCATATGTCTATTCATGTGATGGCTCTTATTTCTCTAGGATATATTCCTAGGAGTGGGATTGCTTGATAGTATGATATTTCTATTTTAGCTTTTTAAGGAGGCACCATATCATTTTCCATAGCGGCTGTACCATTTTATATTCCCACTAGCAATTCATAAGAGTTCCAGTTTCCCCACAGCCTCTCTAAAATTTGTTATTTTCTGTTTTTTCGAGTAGTGCTAGTAATGTTGAGGTGAGATGGTAGGATTCTCTCTTTATGTTTACTTTTTGAGAGCATGACTATGGTGTGTCTCAGTGTAGATCTCTTTGGGTTTATCCTGCCTAGGGTTCTTTGAGCTTCTTGGATTTGTAGATTCATGTCCTTCATTAGATCGGGGAAATTTTCTGTCATTATTTCTTCAGGTATTCTTTCCATCCCTTTGTCTCTCTCATATCCTTCTGGAATTCCCATGATGCGTATATTAGGTCTCTTGTTGTCTCATAATTCCATTAAACTGTGACCAGCCTTCTTGAGCTTCCATTCTGGTTGCTCTTCAGTCTCTGTAATTTTAACTATCTTATCCTCTAATTCACTGGTCCTTTTTTCTGCATAATTAAATCTGTTGGTACGTCCTTCTATTGTTTTTCTCATTTCAGTTATTGTACCTTTCATTTGCAGTATTTCTTTTTTCAGATCCTCGTTTAGTTCTTGCATTGTTTTTCTTATTTCTTTCGGCTCTTTGTCTATGTTTTCTCTTAGGTTTTTCATTATGTTTAACATTGTTGTATTCTATTCTTCCATTTTTTCATTATTTGGTCATCCCTAGATGCACTTTCATTCCCTTTATCCTATTCATTTGGATGGTCATTGTTTCTATGTTCTTTGTGTGTCTTGTGATTTTTTGTTGGGGCATTGGAGCTTTTCAGGGTGTTAACTTTCTCTGTTCTTTCCAGTATTTGGTGGTTTTGCCCACACTACTTTTTGCAAAAAACTCTTAGGTGGGTAGAGCCTTCAGCCTTTGCTCACCGTTTCCTCTTCCTCTCTGTGATAGCTCCTTTTCCCTCCCTGATTTAATTAGGATTTGAAAGTTCCAGATCTCAGTTTTCAACTTTCAATCTCTTCCAAACACACCAGAAAACATGCTGTGATCTATCCATCCACCAGTTGGCACTACCACTCAGGCAAGATATTGTGTGCTAATCAATCTGTCCACCAGGGGGCTCAGTCTTCTTTCTCTGGTTGTTACTCCCTTCCTGTCTCTGTTTCTGTGACCACTTTTCAGTCAGAGAACGCACACCCAGCGAGCCCCCTTTCAGGCTAGGTGTTGCTGTCTGGTTTTGTCCAAGGCTTCCTTCCCTACTCTGTAGGGGCTGCTTCTATCTGAGCTGGATTTCAGGGAAAGCATAAGCTGACTTTCCTCTGTTTCAGGAGAAGAAGGGGCTGGCACTCCCCAGTAGGACTTTCAAGAGATCTATCTTGTTGGCTTCAGAGTTCCAGTGACCCTGTGGTGGTTGGAAGGGGGCAGTCTCCTTTTAGGTGACCCTCCTCCTGGATTCACTGTAGAGGATCTTCTACAGGAGCTTGTATCAGTCCAGCAGCCAACAGTTACTAGGTAGGGGAGGGATTGTCATACTCCGAATGGACTTCCAGGGAGGTCTGCCTTGTTGCTATCAGAGCCTGCCCCATAGCCTCCACTCAAGAAGCCTGCTTCCTAGCACACAGCAGCCTTAACCAGCATTCCTCAGCACTGACCAGAAGGGGAAGCAGACAGACCGAGGGAGGTCTGTCCTGTTGGTTTCAGAGGCCTGAGCTGTGGCGTACACAGGGAGGCAGGTAGAGTGCTGACTGTGTGAGCAGACTCCACTCCACGGGCCTTCTGTAGCAGTTTTCAATCCACTGGCAACCAACAGTTACCTGGTTGCGGGAGAGTGCTACACTCTGGTCAGATCCCCACAGAGGTCTGCCTGGTTGCTGTCAGTAACCCCCTATCCCCCAGTAGATTGTTGGCTTTGAACGCAGCCTCCACTCAAGATGTCTGCTTCCTAGCACACAACAGCCTCATACAACAGTCCTCAGTGCCAACTGAAAGTGGTGACCGATTAACCCATACTGACCCCCAGGAGGTTTGTCCTGTTGGTGTCAGAGGCCTGAGCTATAGGGTACCCAGAGAGACAGGTAGAGTGCTGACTATGGGAGCAGACTCCACTCCAGGGGCCTTCTGTAGCAATTCACTGCAGGCTTGCAGGTGATGGTGTCCAAGTGGGAAGGGGTTGTCACGCTCTGAACAGACCCCTAGGGAGGTCTGTCTTGTTATCAGAGCCCCCCCCCCCATAGTGTGTTGGCTATGGGCGTAGCCTCCACTCACGATGTCTGCTTCCTAGTACACAGAAGCCTAGTCAGTAGTCCTTAGCATGGACCAGAATGGGGAGCAGGCAGATCCAAATTGATTCCCTGGGAGGTCTTTCCTGTTGATTTCAAAGGCCTGAGCTATGGGGTAAGCAAGGAGGCACGTAGAGTGTTGACTATGAGAGTAGACTCCACTGCCGGGGACCTTCTGTAGCAATTCACAGTAGGCTTGCAGCTAACAGTGTCTGGGTGGGAGAGGTGCTGGCACACTCCAAATGGACCCCCGGGAAGGTCTGCCTTGTTGATTTTAGAGCAGAAGCTTGGGGTCCTGTCTCTTTATACAGGCAGGAGGTGTGATGATTAGGGAAATAGGCTTTTTTTCTGGGGCCGCTTCCCCAGTTCACAGCAGCCAGCAGTCCACATGACTAGGGGGAGGGGCAGGGACAGTGAGAGAAGAGATTTTCCTACAGCACACAACGTTGTTGATTCATTGATTCTTGCCTGTCTGCAGTTCCCTGCTGCTTTCCTCTGCTTTCTGGTTCAGAGTCCCTCAAAGCTGAGTGCTGTTTTCTTGTTGTATTTGTGGGGGAGGGTTGGAACGATGGTCTGTTTACACTGCTATCTTCCCAGAATTCCTGTGCTAGCTCTTTAATGAAAAGTCTCAATATTGAAAATAGATCTTATATCAGAAGTAGGGAACTAAGCCCAAATTTAAGGAGTACCCCTTTCACAGAATAGGAAATAGTACAAAACAGGCCAATGATTTGAGATTTTTCAATAAATTCAGAAAGAAAATGCAAAGTCAAATTTCCCAGACTTCAGTTTTACATGGACACTGCTCCATATCCAGCCATGCATTCATAGGCAGCTAAATAGTAGAAGAGAGAATATGTATTGTAAATATCCAGCCCTTTAGCTTTAGTGCTAATGAAAAGATTAAAATAACACTCAAATGAATAGGATAGAGGGTCAAGGAGATTCTACCCAGATTAATCTGAGGCACATATTAAGCTTACATGAAGAGATAAGTATGCAGGAAAACATTCAGAATGAAAACCGTGTAAACATTTTATAGAAAAAAAGACTAAAGGGACATTTTGTGCCAAAGATGGATGAAAAGAACATTTTGCAATATTTACTTCAGGAAACAGAAAACACATTAAAGTATAATTGTTTTGTGCTTTCAAGGAAATTAAAGAAAACAGGAAATCAAACAGGAGATTTTACAAAGGGGGAAATGAACAAAGTTATTGGCAAAACCAAGGGAAGAAGAAAAGGAAGAAAATGATCATCTTCTAGACATAAATAATATCATATCAATGTTAATTTCCTGTTTTGATAATTATATTATGCTTATGTAAGTAAGATGTTAGCATATAATTGCTGATAAAAAAATGTGTCTAGAATTCTGGGATATAGGAGGTACTCAAATATTTGTTGAATGAATGAATGAATTTTATTCATAGCACTGTGACATAATAGTAAAGAGTAATCATTAGAATATGCAGGGAGCTATTTAAAAATATAGAAATCTCGTTTCCACCCCATATCTATTCAATTAGAATATCTGAGAAAATAATAGAAGTTGATAACACAATAGCATTAAGAGACTTCAACATGTCTTAGTTCTTGACAGATTATATAAATAAAAAGCTCCTAGACTATCTTGATCATATAATTAACAAGCTTAATATAATATAGTAATTTTTAAATATATTTAAAGCTGTAGAATTCTTTTTTAAAAAATAAATCTTTCATAGACTTTCAAGAATTAAGATAAGCAGCTGTTTTACTTGTTATGTGGCTATTGACTTGACAAATACATTTTTTTTTTCAATATGCTTATGTAAAGAGCATCCGAAGCAATTTTCATTCACTTGGGATGGAGAACAGTTCAAATTTATGAATCTGCTCTATGGTCTGCTCCTGCTTTCTGTCACAATATAGTCCAAAGATACTTTGATCATCTGAATGTTCTGCAGAGCATCATATTGGTTTGATATATTGATGATGTCATGTTGGTTGACCTTGATAAGCAGGAATGAGAAAGTACTCTGGATTCCCATATAAGATATATGTGCTCCAGAGGATGGGAAATAAACCCTACAAACATTCAGGGTGTTGATACATTGGTGACGTTTTAAGGTCTAATGATTTGGGGCATGCTGGGGCATCCTTCAAAGATAAAGGACAAGTTACTGTACCTTACACTATACTAAGAAAGAGACATGATGCTTGGTAGGTAAGCAGTATATATTACAATTAGACTGCAGCTCCAACCCATTTTTTATTTTTATTTTTTGGTAAAAGAATGCTACCCAAATGGGGCCCTGAGAAAGAGAAATCTCAGCAGCAGGTCAAGGCTGAGGTTCAAGGAACCTTATTGAGGTTCAGGCCAAATCACCAAGTAGATCTCATTGTTCTAGACATATCAATCACAGATAAAAATGCTGTGAAAGCCCAAATAGAAGACACATAGCACAGACTCCAGGCTTGTACAGTAAAGCCTTGTTGTCTGATGTTGAGAACTGTTGTTGTTGTTAGGTGCCGTTGAGTCAGTTTCAACTCCCAGTGACCCTATGTACAACAAAATGAAACACTGCAGGTTCCTGTACCATCCCTATGATCATTGCTATGCTTGAGCCCATCGTTGGAGCCATGGTGCCAGTCCACCTCTTTGAAAGTTTTCCTCTTTTTCACTGACCCTCCACTTTACCAAGCATGATGCCCTTCTCCAGGGACTGGTCCCTCCTGATAACATGTCCAAAGTAAGTGAGACAAGGTCTTGCCTTCTCACTTCCAAGGAGCACTCTGGCTCTACTTCCAAGACAGATTTGTTCATTCTTCAGGAAGTTGATGGTATATTCAATATTCTTTGCCAACACTAAAATTCAAAGACCTCAATTCTTCTTCAGTCTTCCTTATTCATTGTCCAGCTTTTGCATGTATATGAGGCGATTGAAAATACCATGGTTTGAGTCAGGCTTACCTTAGTCCTCAAAGTGACATCTTTGCTTTTCAACATTTTAAAGAGATCTTTTGCAGCAGATTTGCCCAATGCAATATGTCATTTGATTTCTTGACCGCTGCTTTCATGGATGTTGACTGCGAATCCTAGGAAAATGAAATTCTTGACATCTTCAATCTTTTCTCCGTTTATCATAATGTTGCTTATTGGTCCAGTTATGAGGAGTTTTGTTTTCCTTATGTTGAAGTATAATCCATACTGAAGGCTGTAGAATTTGATCCTCATCAGTAAGTGCTTCAAGTCCTCTTCTCTTTCAGCTAGCAAGGTTGTGTCCTCTGCATATTGCAGGCAGGTTGTTAATGAGTCTTCCTCCAATGCTATGTTCTTCTTCATATAGTCCAGCTTCTCAGATTATGTGCTTAGCATACAGACTAAGTATGGTGAAAGAATACAACCCTGACACACACCTTTCCTGATTTTAAACCATGCTATATCCTCTTATGCTGTTCGAATGATTGCCTCTTGGTCTATGTACAGGTTCCTCATGAGCACAATTAAGTGTTCTGGAATTCCCATTCTTTGCAATATTATCCATAATTTGTTATGATCCACACAGTCGAATGCCTTTGCATAGTCAATAAAACACAGGTAAATATCTTTCTGGTATTCTCTGCTTTCAGCCAAGATCCATCTGACATAAGCAATGATATCCCTCATTCCATGTCCTCTTCTGAATCCGACTTAAGTTTCTGACAGTTCCCTGTTGATGTACTGCTGCAACCATTTTTGAATTATCTTCATCAAAATTTTACTTGCATGTGATATTAATGATATTGTTAGATAATTTCCACATTCTGTTGGGTCACCTTTCTTTCTAATGGTAACAAATATGGTTCTCTTCCAGTTGGTTGGCCAGGTGGCTTTCTTCCAAATTTCTTGGCATAGACGAGTGAGTGCCTCCAGCATTGCTTCTATTTGTTCAGACATCTAGGTTGGTATTCCATCAATTCCTGCAGGCTTGTTTTTCTCCAGTGCCTTCAGTGCAACTTGGACTTCTTCCTTTAATACCATTAGTTCTTGATCATATGGTACCTCTTGAATTGGTTGAACATTGACCAATTATTTTTGGTGCAGTGACTCTGTATATTCCTTCCATCTCCTTTTGATGCTTCCTGTATCATTCAATATTTTGCCCCTGGAATCCTTCAGAATTGCAACTGGAAGCTTGAATTTTTTCCTTCAGTTCTTTCAGCCTGAGAAATGTCGAGTATGTTCTTCCCTTTTGGTTTTCTAACTCCAGATCTTTGCACATTCCATTGTAATACTTTATTTTCTCGAGCTGCCCTTTAGAATCTTCTATTCAGCTCTTTTACTTTATCATTCTTCCATTTACTGTAGCTACTCGACATTCAAGAGCAAGTTTCAGAATCTCTTCTGACATCCATTTTGGTCTTTTCTTTCTTTCCTGTCTTTTTAACAAGCTTTTGCTATCTTCATGTATGATATCCTTGATGTCATCCCACAACATGTCTCTAGATGAGTCTTCCTCCAATCCTGATGCCACATTAGTGTTCAATGCATCAAATCTATTTTTGAGATGGTCTCCAAATTCAGATCGGATGTACTCAAGGTTGTATTTTGGTTCTTGAGGACTTATTTTAATTTTCTTCAGCTTCACCTTGAACTTACATATGAGCAATTCATGGTTTGTTCTGCAGTTGGCCCCTGGCCTTGTTCTCACTGATGATGTTGAGCTTTTCTATCATATTTTTCCACCGATGTAGTGGATTTGATTCTTGTGTATTCTGTCCAGTGAAGTCCATGTATATAATCACCATTTATGTTGTTGAAAAAGGTATTTGCAATGAATAAGTCATCGGTCTTACAAAATTCTGTCATGCAATCTCTGGCATAGTTTCTATCACCAAGGCCATATTTTCTAACTACACATCCTTCTTCTTTGTTTCCAACTTCCACATTTCAATCACCAGTAATTATCAATGCATCTTGATTGCATGTTTGGTCAATTTCAGACTGCAGAAGTTGGTAAAAATCTTCAATTTCCTCATCTTTGGCTTTAGTGGTTGGTGCATAAATTTGAATAATAGTCACATTAACTGGTCTTCCTTGTAGGTATATGGATATTTTCCTATCACTGACGACCTTATACTTCAGGGTACATCTTGAAATGTTCTTTGTGATGATGAATGCAATACTACTCCTCTTCAATTTGTCATTCCCAGCATAGTAGACCATATGATTGTCTGATCCAAAATGGCCAATACCCATCTACTTCCACTCACTAATGCCTAGCATATCGATCTTTATGTGTTCCATTTCATTTTTGATGATTTCCAATTTTCTTAGATTCATACTTCATACATTCCACGTTTCGATTATTAATGGATGTTTGCGGCTGTTTCTTCTCTCTTTGCATCAAGCCACATCAGCAAATGAAGTTCCTAAAAGCTTGAGTCCATCCACTGCATTAAGATCGACTCTACTTTGAGGAGGCAACTCTTCCCTACTGGTACTTTGAGTGTCTTCCAACCTGAGGGCTCATCTTCCGGCACTGTATCAGACAATGTTCCTCTGCTATTCATAAGGTTTTCACTGGCCAATTTTTTCAGAAATAGACTGCCAGCTCCTTCTTCCTAGTCTGTCTTAGTCCACAAGCTCCACTGAAACCTATCCACCATGGATGACCCTGCTAGTATTTGAAATACCAGTGGCATAGCTTCCAGCATCACAGCAACACACAAGTCACGAAAGTACGACAAACTGACAGATGTGTGGTGGATTGAGAACTGTACACTATTAAAAAAAGTGGCTTCTGGCATGCCACTAGGCCCTAGTAGAGACTTAGTCTCTAACCATGGGATATCAAGTAAATATTCAACCAGAGCTGACCGTCATGAGCTGGGTGCTGTCAGACCATATAGTCGTAAGGTTAGGCTGGCCCAGAAGCCATCCAGTAATGGAAGTGATTCATCCAGGATCCGACTTGAGCAGGTCCAGAGGGCAGAAGTAAGTTACAGGAATAGGCAGCCCAGACCTCCAATTCTACACCAGTGCTCTCCCTCAGTTTATATCTCTGGCCTCATGATAGGGAGGGGACAGTTTCCTATAACAACTTGATAAATTCGTGGGAGAGGACATGTGCTTCTACCAGGGGCACAGACAGGATTCTAGCAAATCTAAAGCTCTGGTTGTTGCCTGGTAATTTTTTTTCTCTCATGCCAGTAGAATAGCAGATAAAGAAAGGAGTTACCATATTGCGGGATAGTTAACCCTGATGGTCATGAGGAATTAGGATTGCTGTTATACCATGGAAGCATGGAGGAGTATATCTGGAACCCAAGAGATCCACTGGGGCATCACTTGGTGATCCCAAGCCCAGTTTTAACTGAATAGGCAATTACAACATAGATGACCTGACAAGAGCAAGATAACTACAGGCTCCTCCCTGGGTGGCACAAATGGTTAAGGGCTTGGCTTACTCTACTAGCCAATAAGTTGGTGGTTCGAACTCACGCAGAGGTGCCTTGGAAGATAGGCCTGACAATCTGCTTCTGAAAGGTCACAGCCTTTAAAACCCTGTGGAGCTGTTCTACTCTGCATGCATGGGCTCATCATGAGTCGGAATCAACTCAAAGACAACTAACAACAACAACACACCAGGAAAGCAATCCAGGCCAGAATGCTGGCCAAGGCTGAGGAAATCTGAAATGAGTGGTAAAGGAGGTAGAGAATGAATATCATTTATGGCCTTGAGACCAACTGCAGTAACAGGGGCTATAGCCTATGCCACTAGCTCTCTTCGTGTCTTTATTTTACCCCAGGGATTGTGACCAGCCACCATTCTGAAGAATCAGGGAAGTAGTCTTAGCATGAGACATGAGTGGATATGATCAGCACGAAGGTGCAATGTAGCAGACATTGCTGAGACTCTGCCTATATCCGCCTGAATCCCTTTTACACCAGCTTCTGCATCTCATTTATATATCAGCTTCTGCATCTCTTTGTCAGAGGGCTGCCCTCAGGTCTCTGGAAACTGCTTTGTCTCCACACAGAGGGAGTTGTTCTTGGGAATTCAGAATCCCCCAGGGGCATTCCTTAACCAAAGGCTGATGGATGGAGAGAATACAAATATTCTGGCTCCATTCTCCTGATTAGGACAAAGATTGTTACATACACAATCTCTAAAGCTCCCCTGTGAAACTGAGCTGAATTTACTCTACCAGGTACTTTTCTCGATACTTCTCTCTTGCTAGGCTTCTTTTAAGGAGCCCTGGTGGCACAGTGGTTAAGTGCTTGGCTGCTAAGCGACCTTTTCATGACCAAATTATTTTCTACTTTTAACTTTTTGTTGATATAATGTTTTTTCATTAATAGAATGCATGTTGAATCATTATGTGTGTCTTAATTTTCGGTAGGTAATATGGATTTTGCTACATATTTTCCGGGACATATACGTGCTCGTGGACTCTGGGGATAGGATAATGTGAAACACATGCGTCCCTCTGTACTCTATATTGCCCTCTAGACTCCTTGACAGGTGTGTACAAAGTATGACGCCTGAAAGTGTAGTATTCATGCAAACATGGAATCTTTGCAAGAAACACAACTTCCAAATAATGCACAGGAGCCCGGAAATATACTTACAAGGCTTATCTCGCTGTACAAAAAGCCAAAACAGACAAAAGTTTTGCACAATCACATCTCTAGGATGCAACACCTCATGCAGTACCCTGTAAATAGTAATTTGTGGCACACGCCCTTTCTTCTGTTTCAAACAGTTATACAGGTCCCCTCCTGCCAGCAGCACAGACAATCAGTGGGATAGTAGATTCTAATAAACTCAAGAGGCGGAAAATGTAGGCATATACTATGTGTACCACGGGTCATGAAAGGCTCCATGGGAGAAAGATTTGGCAGTCTGCTTCTGTAAAGATTTACAGTGTTGGAAACCCTATGGGGCAGTTCTACTCTGTCCTGTAGGGTTGCTATAAGCCAGAATTGACTTGACGGCAATGGAATTGGTTTAGTTTTTTGGCGGTGGCACATCGGTTGAGTGCTCAGGTGCTAACAAAAAGGTTAGTGATTCAAACCCATTCAGTGGCTCTGCAAGAGGAAGACCTGGCAATGTGCTTCCATAAAGATTACAGCCTAGGAGACCCCATGAGGCAGTTCTACTCTGTCATATGGGGTTGCTATGAGTTGAAAATAGACTCTACAACACCTAAAACAAACTTCTTTTTCTTCCCACTTTCTCTTCCCCAGCAGTTTTTCCTGGTAACGTTTCTTAATAAGTCCCTTTCCGAGGGTTTTGATTCTGGGGAACCTGACCTAAGAAACCGATAGAATGGTTGGAGCTTAAGGAGCAAAAATGATTAAAGCTGAATTTCACCAGCCTGACAGGATGACAGTTTGAATCGTCACTAAGATGATTTATAGTCTATAAGACATGCATATTTCTTAACGTGTGAGTTTGTGGACTGAGATGCATATGCAACACACACAGAGTTTAGACACTGAAAACTCGTGCTTAAAAAGACTACCAAGTCTATTCTTCCATCCTACAAATGAAACTAGAAGGCATATGCTGCTTCATGATTCAGGTCTCATAGTTTTCTTGCTGATGTGGAGTACCAAAGAAAGTGTCATCACTGATGATTATTCCATGGGAGGATAGAACCTCACAGAAAGGAACAGTCATGTGCCCCGCCAAAGCCGGAATAATTACCCTACTTAAGCCCCTGGTTCTTCTGTGTTTTCCACACTGTTTCACCAATCTAACTTGAAATGAGCTTCCGCATAACTTCAATTCACTGCTGCTTGGATTGCTGTTTGGAGGCAACACAGAGTAAATTTGCTCTCTCTTTCAAACAAATACCTATGAAATATTTGAGACAATGTTTTTTTTCCCCTTCTACCCCAATCTTGTACATGTGAGAGTGAATATCCATGATTCTTTCAGTACCCTCTTATATTGTATGGTTTTCAAGATCTCTCACTTCCTGTATTTACCCTCTCTGAATATCCTCTAGTTTGCCAAACACCTTCTTAATTTGCAGACTCACCTAATTTATAACAATGGAATCTGGGGTGATACTGGTTTAGGTGGAAACATTTGGTGAGAATGTGAATGTAATGTGTAGCCTGCTCAGGTAGAAATAAACTTGCCTAAGGGAAACTTCTGAGCTTACCTTGTTTTGAGGTTAGGAGGCAGTATAAAGGAGTTAATGGTTAAATATATAGAATTTGGCATCAGACAGAATTGGCTTGAGTTCACACTCCATTATTTATTAGCTATGCAGCTTTAGACAAGTTCCTTAACCTCTCTAAGTCTGAGTAAGGCATCAGTAATTCGATTTATGAAAATTTTAGGATGGGGCCTGGAATACGGTAAATGCTTAGTTAATGTCATATGATCTTCTTCTTATTATTATTCGCTTTAAAGACCGGCATCTTGACTGCAATTACTATTTGGGTCCAGCCAGTCCAGAAATCTATTTATAATAATGTCTGGGAGCATTCTTTAACTCAGTATTATAGAACAGTAAAAAGACTAAACTGAGGATGTCTGAGCCCTCATTATTGAATGGGAAAATCAGAGTTTCTTTTTAAAATTTTATTTATTTTTTGTTGTTGAAAATATGCACAGCAAAACATACACCAATTCAACAGTTTCTACACGTACCATTTAGTGATGTTGATTACATTCTTCGAGTTGTGTAACCATTCCCTCCCCCTTTTCTGAGTTGTTCCTCCCCATTAATATTAATTCACTTCCCCCTAAGGTTCCTATCTAACCTTTCAAGTTGCTGTTGTCAATTTGATCCCACATGTTTAGCTCTTAAAAGAATATAAGGCTCAAGGCAGATTTTTTTTTCACTAGTTAAGCTGAACTATAGTTTTAAGAAGACTTTAGGGGATATTTTTGGTTTAAGGTGTAAAGATTATCTCAAGGCAATAGTTTTAGGGGTTCATCCAACCTCCATGGCTCTAGGAAGTATGGAGTCCATGGAAATTTGACATTCTATTCTGCATTTTTTCCCTTTTGATCAGGATTCTTCTATAGAATCTTTGATCAAAATGTTCAGTAATGGTAGCCAAGCACCATCCAGTTCTTCTGGCCTCGTGGTAAAGGAGGCAGTTGTTCATGGATGCAATTAGCCACACATTTCATATCCTCCTCCTATTCCTGATGCTCCTTCTTCCTTTGTTGCTCCAGGTGAATAGAGAACAATTATTGTGCCTTGGATGGCCACTTGCAAGCTTTTAAGACCCCCAGGCACTACACAACGAACTAGGAGGTAGAACAGAAGCATTAAACATGTTATTAGACCAATTAACCGGGATGTCCTGTGAAACTATGACTCTAAACCTCCAAACCAAAAAACCAAATCCCATGAGGTTTTTGGTTGTACATAAGCAGCCTTAGCAGCTACTCTTTTCTTCTTGTCGTTGTTGTAAATATATCTATCACACAACGTTTGCCAGTTCAACTTTTTACAGGTGTACAACGTTCTGACAGCTGTTACAATAATCGGCTGTGCAACCCTACCCTTCCTTCCCACCCTTGGTAACCACTAATAAACTTTGTTCTCTATACATTTACCTTTTCTTGTCTTTTTATATAAGTGAGGTCGTATAGTATTTGTCCTTTTGTTATTGGCTTGTTTTACTCAGCATAGTGTCTTTCAGCTCTATTCATAATGTAGCACGTATCAAGACTTCATTTCTCCTACTAGCTGAGCAGTATTCCATTGTATGCGTGTACCACATTTTGTTTATCCATTCTTCTGTTGATGGGCATTTAGGTCATTTCCACCTTTTAGCTATTGTGAATAGTGCTGCAATGAACACTGGTATAAAAGTCTCTGAGTCTCTGCTTTCAAGTCTTTTGAGTATATAGCTAAGAGTGGAATTGCTGGGTCATATATTAGTTCTATTTTTATTTTTTGAGGAACTACCACACTGTTTTTCTACAATGGCTGTACCATTTTGCATTCCCAGCTGCAGTGGGTGAGGGTTCCAATTTTGCCACATCCTCACCAACATTTGTTATTTTTAGTTTTTTTATCTTAGCCAACCTAGTGGGAGTGAAATGGTAGCTCATTGTGGTTTTGATTTGTATTTCTTTGATGGCTAATGGTGCTGAGCATCTTTTCATGTGTTTAGTGGCCATGTGAATGTTCTCTTTGGTGAAATATCTATTAAACTCCTTTGCCCATTTTACGATTGGGTTGTCTTTTTGTTTTTAAGTTGTGGAAATTTTATGTATATTGTGGTTATTAGATTGTGTGGGATATATGGTTTCTGAATATATTCTCCCAGTTGGTAGATTGTCTTTTCATTTTTTTTTTTGTAAAGACTTTTGGTGAACAAAAGTTTTTAATATTTATGAAGTCCCATTTATTTATTTTATCCTTTGCTGGTTGTGTTTTTTATTATTATGTTAGTTGATCCTCAGAGTAAGTTTCCTTATATGGGTAATTTTTGGATAACTTATATCAAGGAGCATCTTCTCTTCTCCTTCCCATTATCTTGCCTTGGCTCATAAAACAAGAACTTTTGCCTACCTGTACACCTTCTCAAGGAATATCTGAGGAGAGAGCCTTGACCTCTGTCTCTGCTCCTTTTTACTTGCTCCTTCCCACAGCAGGAAGAGTGAGTTATCTGATGGATAAAATTTAGGAGAATATAACAGAAGTTGGACTACTTTATAGGGACTGGATCATTTCAATAAAAGTGAATTTGTCTCTTTTCCTCTCTTGGGTTCTTGCTAGAAAGGAGTCAGCATGTGGAAAGGATGTTGAGTGCTATCTGACTCTGGTAGGCTAGTTTCCGCTTTCTGGGTTTTGGCTTCTTCATATGAGCTTGGATAATTAAGGCAGTTCAATTCTTTATCTCCAATTCAAGAAAACGCTCCATTTTGGCCTCTGGTGTAAACCACTTTATCAGATGTTTTAAAAAAGCTATTTGAGACTTTGCCTAGATGAGTTGTGGGATGACATCAAGGACATCATACATGAAGAAAGCAAAAGGTCATTAAAAAAGACAGGAAAGAAAGAAAAGACCAAAATGGATGTCAGAAGAGACTCTGAAACTTGCTCTTGAACATCAGGTAACTAAAGCAAATGGAAGAAATGATGAAGTAAAAGAGCTGAACAGAAGATTTCAAAAAGTGGCTTGAGAAGACAAAGTACAGTATTACAGTGAAATGTGCAAAGACCTGGAGTTAGAAACCCAAAAGGGAAGAACACATTCAGCATTTCTCAAGCTGAAAGAACTGAAGAAAAAATTCAAGCCTCAAGTTGCAGTTTTGAAGGGTGCTACGTAAAAAACATTGAATGTCACAGGAAGCATCAAAAGTAGATGGAAGGAATACACAGAGTCACTGTACCAAAAATAATTGATCGATGTTCAACCATTTCAGGAGGTAGCGTATAATCAAGAACCAATGGTGTCTTAGTCATCTAGTGCTGCTCTAACAGAAATACCACAAGTGGATGGCTTTAACAAAGAGGAATTTATTCTCTCACAGTCCAGTAGGCTAAGTCCAAATTCAGGGCATCAGCTCCAGCTGCAAGGGAAGGCTTTCTCTGTTGGCTCTGCAGGAAGGTCCATGTCATCAATCTTCCCTTGGTCTGGGAGCATCTCAGCACAAGAACCTCAGGTCCAAAGGACACACTCTGCTCGCGGCACTGCTTTCTTGGTGGTATGAGGTCCCCCACTCTCTGCTTGCTTCCATTTCCTTTTATCTCTTACAAGAGATAAAAGGTAGTGCAGGCCACACTACAATTCCACTCTAATCCTCTTTAACATAAAATTACAATCACAAAATGGAGGACAACCACACAACCCTGGGAATCATGGCCTAGCCAAATTGATACACACATTTTTGAGGGGACACAATTCAATCCATGACAAATGGTATTGAAGGAAAAAGTCCAAGTTGCACTGAAGGCATTAGCAAAAGACGAGGCTTGAGGAATTGACAGAATACCAATTGAGATGTTTAAACAAACGGACGCAACAGTAGAAGCGCTTACTCATCTATGCCAAGAAATTTGGAAGACAGCTGCCTGGCCAACCAACAGAAAGAGTTCCAAACATGTGCCCATTCCAAAGAAAGGTGATCCAACAGAATGTTGACATTGTTGAACATTACAATTAATATCCCATGCAAGTAAAATTTTGCTGAAGATTATTGAAAAGCAGTTGCAGCAGTACATCAACAAGGAACTGCCAGAAATTTAAACTGGATTCAGAAGAGGACATGGAATGAAGAATATCGATCTGGTCAGATGGATCTTGCCGGAAAGCAGAGAATACCAGAAAGATGTTTACCTGTGTTTTATTGACTATGCAAAGGCATTTGACTGTGTAGATCACAACAAATTATCGATAACATTGCAAAGAATGGGAATTCCAGAACACTTAATCGTGATCATGAGGAACCTGTATATAGACCAAGAGGCAGTCATTCGAACAGAATAAGTGGGTACTGCATGGTCTAAAATCAGGAAAGGTGTGCATCAGGGTTGTATCCTTTCACCGTACTTATTCAATCTGTGAGCTGAACTAATGATCCGAGAAGCTGGACTATATGAAAAAGAACATGGAGTCAAGATTGGAGGAAGACTTATTAACAACCTGCAATATGCAGATGACACAACCTTGCTAGCTGAAAGTGAAGAGGACTTGAAGCACTTACTGATGAAGATAAAGTTTACAGCCTTCAGTATGGATTATACCTCAACATAAATAAAACAAAACTCCTCACAACTGGACCAATAAACCACATCATGATAAACAGAGAAAAGACTGAAGTGGTCAAGGATTTCATTTTACTTGGATGTGCAATCAACGCCCATGTAAGCAGCAGTCAAGAAATCAACCCATGTATTGCACTGGGCAAATCTGCTGCAAAACACTTCTTTAAAGTGTTGAAAAGCAAGGATATCACTTTGAGGACTACGGTGCGCCTGACCCAAGCCATGGTATTTTCAATTGCATGTAAAAGCTGGGTAATGAATAAGGAAGACCAAAGAAGAATTGATGCCTTTGAATTATGGTGTTGGCAAAGAATAATGAATAAGGAAGACCAAATAAGAATTGATGCCTTTGAATTATGGTGTTGGCAAAGAATACTGAATATACAATGGACTGCCAGAAGAATGAATAAGTCTGTCTTGGAAGAAGTACAGCCAGAGTGCTCCTTGCAAGTGAGGATGGAGATACTTCATCTCACATACTTTGGACTTATCAGAAGGGACGAGTCCCTGGAAAAGTACATCATGCTTGTAAGGTAGAGGGTCAGTGAAAATGAGGAAGACCCCACAAAGAGATGAATTGACACAGTGACTGCAACAATGGATGCAAACATTGCAAGGATTGTGAGAATGGCGTGGGATCGTGCAATGTTTTGTTCTGTTGTACATAGGGTCAGTAGGAGTTGGAACCAACTCGAAGGCACCTAACAACAATTTGATACTTTGATTTAACTCCTAATGCTAACTACAGTTATGATTACTATAAAATGAGGTTCTGATATTCATATCCACTTCTTTAGTTATTGATGGATGATTCATCAATTTATTCCCCCACTCATTCATTCACTTCTTCATCCAACCAATATTTATTGAATGCCTACTATGTGCCAGTGACTCTTTTAGGCTCTGCAGATATAACAGTGAACAAAACAGGCTAAGAATCCTGACTTCATTAGACTTATATTCTAGTAGAGGAGTCAGACCATAAACAATATAAGTAAATAAAATAAAATACAGAAGTGCATTAAATATAAAGTGTAAAAGATGAGAAGTGGTACTGAAAAAAAAAAAAAAAAAGCAGGAGAAAGGTCAGGCAGTGTTGCGAATGGGATGAGTGTTGAATTTTGGATTGGATGACCAGGAAAGCATCACTGAAATGGTGACATTTGAGTAAAGAACTGCAAAAAAAAAAAAAAGAAAGAGGAAGCCTTGAGGCTACTGGGGAGAAGAGAATCCCTGGTGGAATGAACACTATGAGAAAGGTCAAAGGTGGGAGTATGCATAGCTGGCTGGTGTGGTTGGTAAGGACTTTGACATGTACTTGCAGCATAAAGGGAGGATTTTGGAGGGCTTCCTTCCCCATTGGAGAGTTTTGAGCAGAGGAGTAAAGTGAGATAACCTGCATTTTAACAGTGCATAGGACAGACAAAATTCCCTGCCCTCATGAGACTTATGTTCTAGTAGAGGAGACAGACAACAAGCAAAGTAAATGATTAAAACATGTAGAAGGTAATAAATGGCACCAAGAGAGAATAAGGCAGGAAAAGAAGACATTCTGACTACAGTGTGAAAAATAGACTGTTGTGGGGCTGAGAAGAGGGTGTAAGAGTGGAAGCAGGGAAACAAGTTAGAGGTTACTGCAGTAACCAAGGCAAGAGATGGCAAGAGTGACTGGGAGTAGGTAGTAGCAGTGGAGGGTGGTGAAACATGGTCAGATTTGGGACATGTTTAGGAGGCATACCCAAAACCAAAAAACCCATTGCCATAGAGTTGATTCTGACTCATAGTGACCCTATCGGACAGAGTAGAACTGCCCCATAGGGTTTCCAAGGAGCAGCTGGTGGATTTGAACTGCTGACCTTTTGGTTAGCAGCCCAGCTCTTAACCACTGCGTCACTAGAACTCCCTAGAAGGCATGGCTAACTGGAAGTTGTTGACAGATTGGATATACTGTATGAGAGAAAGAGAATTCAAGGATGACTCCAAAGTTTTGGGGCTGAGCAACAGAAAAGATGAAGTTATCATTAACTAGGTGGGAAAGTCTTCAGGAGAAGTGCATTTTGGGGAAACCCTGGGAGCTCATTTTGAACCTGTTAAGTTTTTGAGGCCTACTAGACATCTAAATGGAGATGTTGAAGAGGCAGTTTGGAGTTAAGAGAAAAAGTTAGCATGATATTTCTTTTTTGGGTTATACTTGTCTTGAGCCATACTTGTCCACTGGGAGGCAGTGAAGAGTGCTGGTTCTACAGTTTGACTATCTGGGCTTAAGTGTGGCTCCAGTGCTTACTTGGGCAATTATTTAACCTTTCTATGTCTCAATTTTGTGATAAGTAAAATGGGAAATAATTGTAGACCTCATAGAATTGTTGTGAGAATGATACGGGTTAAATCCTTCTCATGATCTTGATAGTGTCCTGGCATGAAATCAGCATATCAAAAGTTATAATAGTGGTAGGTAACACTTATACAGCCCTCGCTTTAGGCCAGGCACTGTTCTAAGACTTTTATATATGTTAACTCATTTTGTTATTCCTAACAAAAACTTCAGGAAACAGATACTATCACAATCCCCATTTTGTAGATGAGAGATGGCATGGAAGATTAAGTTATAAAGCTAGCAGATGGCACAGGTGGGGTTCAAGCCCAAGCAGTCTGGCTCCAAAGTCCATGAACTTGAACCCCACACTATACTATCTCTCAAAGCATGTTAGCTATGGGTACTATTTCCCTGGGTTTTTCCTTCCTTGTATTAGGGCATCCATTCTTAATCTGCTTATGAATCTGTTCAATGTTCACTTACAGTCCAGTATTTATCAATTGTATTTCTAAGGAGTATTATTACCTCCAATGTACTTTGCAAAATGCTAGCCAGTAATTTCTAATTGCCCTAGGAATGACCTACCTCTCCATTTGCTGAGTCCTGTTGTTTCCTCCCTTTCTCTAATTTGAACATTCCGTCTTCCGTATCTGGGCAATCAACATTCTGCCCTTGTAGTAGTTATGCAGGGATTCAATTCTGCCTCCTTTAGTGGGAAGAGTCAATTTCTGGTTGATATTCTATCTTCCATGGCTGCCGCCACTTGGGGGCATTCTTGTTTTAATATTTCATGTCCACTCTTATATGGATAATAGCTGCATAGCTAAGCCACAACTCATAAACTTGGGTTAACTCTTGCGGCACTTTATGTATGTTGTTGTTAGGTCCCATCGAGTTGGTTCTGACTCATAGCAACCCTATGTTCAACAGAACAAAACACTGCCAGGTCCTACATCATCTTCATAATTGTTGTTATGCTTGAGCCCGTTGTTGCAGCCACTGTGTCAATCCATCTCATTGAGGGTCTTCTTCTTTTTTGCTGACCCTCTATTTTACCAATCATGATGTCCTTCTCCAGGGACTGATCCTGCCTGATAACGTCCAAAGTATATGAGATGTAGTCTTGCCATCTTTGCTTCTAAGGTGCATTCTGGTTGTACTTCTTTGAAGACAGATTTGTTCGTTCTTTTGGCAGTCCATGGTATATTCAATATTCTTCGCCAATACTACTGTTTAAAGACATCAATTCTTCTTCAGTCTTCCTTATTTATCATCCAGGTTTCACATGCATGTGAAGTGATTGAAAATACCATGGCTTGGGTCAGATGCACCTTAGTCTTCAAGGTGACATCTTTGCTTTTCAACACTTTAAAGAAGTCATTTGCCCAATGCACTGTGCCCTTTGATTTCTTGACTGCTGCTTCCGTGGGTGTTGATTGTGGATCCAAGTAAAATGAAATCCTTGACAATGTAAATCTTTTCTCCGTTTATCATGATGTTGCTTATTGATCCAGTCTTGAGGAGTTTTATTTTCTTTATTTTGAGGTGTAATCCATAGTGAAGGATATAGTCTTTGATCTTCATCTGTAAGGGCTTCAAGTCCTCTTTGCTTTCAGCAAGCAAGGTTGTGTCATCTGCATAACGCAGGTTGTCAATGAGTCTTCCTCCAACCCTGATGCCCAGTTCTTCTTCATATAGTCCAGCTTCTCAGATTATGTGCTAAGCATACAGATTGAATAAGTACGGTGAAAGACTACAACCCTGATGCACACCTTTCCTGACTTTAAACCACACAGTATCCGCTTGGTCTGTCCGAACAACTGCCTCTTGATCTGTGTACAGGTTCCTCGTGAGCACAATTAAGTGTTCTGGAATTCCCATTCTTCACAATGTTATCCATAATTTGTTGTGATCCACACAGTCGAATGCCTTTGCATAGTCAATAAAACACAGACACCTTTCTGGTATTCTCTGCTTTCAGCCAGGATCTGACATCAGCAGTGATATCCCTCGTACCACATCCTCTTCTGAATCTGGCTTGAATTTCTGGTAGTTCCCTGTGGATATACTACTGCAGCCACTTTTGAATCATATATATCATATACTATTTCCAACAAGTATTTTTAAGAGTCTTATCCAGGGATTTTATTAGACAATATGATATTTTAAAAATTAAATGACTATTTTTTGGCAATCAGTATTAATTATATAAAGATTCTAAATATTTAGACATAATCATAGTATATGTACAATAAAGAATTAAAACAATGGCTTTGGTATATGTTTCTGAAAACAATAGAACTATATTTTTATAAAGACAACTCCTTATTACATAGTTGAGAGTGAAAATCTACTCTTTGAGTGCTTTGTTAAAAAAAAAAAAGTGATATAAAGCAGAGGTGAGTAAACTATGTCCCATGGACCAAATCTCCTGGTCTCTTGTTTTTATATAGCTTATTAACTAAGAATGATTTTTACATTTATAAATGGATTAAGAAAAAGAATGATATTTTATGACATGAAAATTACATGCAGTTCAAATTGCAGTGTTCATAAATAAAGTTTTATTGAAACACAGCCACAGTTATTTGTTTACATGTTGTTGATGGTTGCCTTCATGTTACAATGACAAAGTAGTTGTGACAGAGTTTGTATAACCCCCAATATCTAAAATATTTACCATTTTGTCCTTTGCAGAAAAAGTTTGCTGAGCCCAGAAATAAACTAATAAATAATGGCACAACCACCCTTGCCAGGGCCAAAGTTCTGCACCACCTGGTCAGGGTCTATTTGCTCTTCTTGTCCCCACCCTCCCCCCACCACCAAACATGCAGATTCCCCACTTGACTGTGGATGCTGATTGCAATCAGAGGAGACAGTCAGATAAAAGCATTAGGTCTAATCCCATATAACTCTCTAATCTTATCTCAATATGAGTTTCCTTTGAAAGCAAGATTGTTCTTGTAAATTGTTGACTTGTTTTCCTGAAACAAAACAGTCATGGATGGGGAGCGCATTTTGAAAGCACAGTAAAGAGGATGTTTTTCCAGGATGAAAATTATTTATAAAAATATGTGTTCAGTGTAGAAAATTATAAAAACACGGAGAAACATAAACAAAAAGTAAAAATCACCTAAAATCCCATCTGTCAGAGATAACCACAAATTGACCTTAGTTTATCCCGTGGCCTAATATAAAGAGCTATTTTGTTTATTTATTTTCCAACCTGCTGAAGGCAATCTGACGCTGCTCTGGGTGCAGCTGAGGAGGCCCTTCAGAGGTGGGGGGTGGTGGGATGGCCCACCTTCATACTGCAAAGGGAAGCTCTTTGGGTCTTTGAGGGTAGTTAGGGGTCAGCTGAGTGAGGTGAGATTGCAGCTACAAAGGCTAAGACAGGAAGCCAGTAAGTTCACAACTGTCATTGTCTAGACCTCAAGTAGCTCAGTTTATATCAGGGATAATAGCATGAAAATGCTCTACAGAAAGCACTGTTTATGCATTCATTCATTCAACCATTTAATCAACCAGCCATGAATAGTAACTATATTAGTTTCACATTGCTGCTGTAACAAATTACCACACATGTAATGGTTTAAAACAACACAAACTTATATTCTTACACTTCTGGAAATCAGAAATCTAAAATTAAGTTTGTTGGCATGACTACGTTCCTTCTGGAGGTTTCAGGGGAGAATCCATTTCCTTGCCTTTCCCAGCGTTAGAGACCACCTGCATTTTTTGGTGTGTGCCTCCCTCCTTCATCTTCAAAACACATCGCTGCAACTTCTGATTTCATGGAAACATATCCTTTTTGCTCACTTTGGCCCCCCTGCCTCCCTCTTATAAGGACCCTTGTGATCACATTCTGACTCATACAGTGTCACTATGAGTCAGAATTGACTTGACGGCAACGGGTTTGGGTTTTCTTTTTTTGATGATCTCATTGGGACCACCCAGACATCCCGAAAAATCTCTCCATCTCAAGATCCTTAACTTAATCACATCTGCAAAGTTCCTTTTGCCATGAAAGTAATATATTCATAGGTTCTGGGGATCAGGGTATGGACATTTTTGGGGAGACCATTATTCTGCCCATCATGGGAAGTGAGCACCTTCTTTGTTCCAGACACTAAACTGGGCCCAGGAAATCAGAGATGAATGAACAAGGCCCCTCTCCTTAAAAAACTGAGTTCGAGGCCAGAAGACACAGTTTGGGTAAAGACACAGAAGAGTGAAGGGCATGGTGCATTTGAGAAATGCTAATAAATTCAGCATTTGGGAAATCCTGTGTATTAGTTAGTGCTCTTTGACTGAAGCATTAGAAACAAGGTTGATCTTACTTAAGCCAAAAGTGATTTTCTTAAAAGGATGCGAGGTGATGTATGGAACCCAAGGGCAAGAGTGCAGCCAGGCCCCAGCAGGGCCCGGAACCAGGAGCTAGAAAGCCGATCGTATCCCACACTGCTTCTTGCCATTTGCCTGCTGCTGGTGCTTTGTCCACGTGGCTCAAATGACCAAGCCACAGCGCCTGCATTTTGTGTTTACTGTCAACTGCTGGCCCAATCCACTCTGAACTTGGTGACATCACGTAGTATGTACACGAAGGGGTGGGTTTTAGGGGAATCCTTGAGAAAGTCTTCTGCTTGGGAGTTTGAATGGATTGTGGCACTGCCATGTAAAGACTTTTTCCTTCTGAAGGGGAGAAGGTCATTAATAAATTTATAATCATTATTCTCAGATTATGGAATATCTAAGACCATAGGACAAAGGTCACCGTACACTTCGTAAAAAAAATATCTGCCTGGTTGCTCTGAGAGAAAATAAAGAACATATTCTAGTTCCATTCCTTTGTTTAGGAATTTTGCTATTTCACTTTACTGAACATATGTCTCTCTCTGATCAATGGTTGTCAACCCTGGCTGTAGAGTCACCTGGGGGGAATTTTTATAAAATATTTATGATCAGGTTCCATCCCGTACCGAGTCAGAATCTGGGGTAGAGGTGGAGGCAAACATCTGTGTTTTTAAAAAATGCTCTGGGTGAAATGAATACATGTAATAACGGGTGAAATCAGAGTAAGGTCTATAGTTTAGTTAATAATATTGTACTAATGTCAACTTCCGAGTTTTGTCATTCCAGGAAGCTGGTGAAGGGTATGTGGAAAATCCATACTGTTTTTGCAACTTCTTGTAAGTCTAGCATTATTTCAAAATAAAAAGTAAAAAATGAACAGACACACAAAAAAACAAAAGACCCCCATCAAATAAAGAATTATCAGTTTGACAAATCTATTTTTGAAAGTATTAACGGTAACAACACGGCCTTGGTGATTCTGAAGAGGACTGAGCATGGTTGCTTAATATATGGTATTCAGAGGAAAGGAGTCCGTTTGTGTAAGCTCAGATTGGATTCCCCTGATGAGGGCTTCAACCAAACAAGGTTTCAAGATGTTAAATTTAAGAGCGTTTATGGGTCAAATTTCTCTTCTGCTTTTAATCACAGGGAATGTAACGAAAGATCAGAGTCCTGCTTCTGCTGTGTTGTATAAATGACGCAGAAATTTCTTGCAGAGACTCAGCTATAGGTGACAGGCACTCCACCCAATGTTATTTGTCCCCAACCTGAATGGACAATCCAGCTTGGGGTTCAGAACTGCTGGAATAATTGGCATTTTCTACCTTTAGGTACTGAGTACTGAGTACTAAGAAGGTGATACAGAAGGATTATAGAGCATTATGTTTAATGTGGAGTAATAGGGCATGTGAAACTTTCTGCCATGTTTCTTTCTCCTGGTATCCTGAGATTTCATTTTCAAAATGATTTAACAAATCAAAGTGCAGTCAGGTCCAGAGAGGAGAAATCTTCCCTGATCTGGATCAGAATCTCAAATAGAGGGAAACCCTTTTGAGTGAAAGAAACATTTAAGGAACTTACTTTGAAAGTGGAAAATAACAAATTCCGTTACTAACAGAGCTGTAGGTAATAGAAAGGTTTGTGTTTTGTATTATTTTTAAGGCTTTACAAGCCAAAAGTAGGTACAACTATTTAAGTGCATTCATCAGAAGTCTCTTGGTTATAAGTGAAAGAGCCCCATTTCAGAGTAGTTTAAAGGGGAAAAATGATTTATTGACCAATGTAACTGGGTAAGTTGAAGGCATTCAGACATAGCTGGATCCAGAGTTGAAACAATGTCATTGGATCGTCTCTGTGTCTCATCATCTTGAATGCTTTCTTCTATGTTAGTTTCTTTCTCAGCAGATTTTTCCTAGTATGGTGGTAAAGATGTATGCTAGTAGCTCCAACATACATCTTCTTTCAGCTAACAGTCCCCAAAGAAAAAAGAGCACTGCTTTCCCAGTAACTCCAGCCAAAGTCCCAGACATGACTCTCAGTAGACTGGCTTATGATGTCACAGGATATCCCTGAACCAATCACTGTTTTAAGAAGGATGTAGAATCTGGTTAGGCAGGCCTAGGTCATATGCTTACTTCATAACCTAAAGGTGAGGTCAGTTCTACAAACTACATATGGACTGAAAATGGAGCCGGGATGGTTCCCTAAAGAGCTACTGGTTAGATAGAAAACCCATTATATGGGGCTCATCTGTGAGCGTTGGCTACAGAATAGATATTACCAAGAACGCCCCATAAGAGAGTGGTTGGTAGATGCCCTGTTGTGACTAATATGTCTTATTTGTGAACATTCATGAGAAAGCTTCCACCCCCAAAATCCCAACAATACCATGATCAGGGAGGACTTTGTTGGAAGCAAGAGAGGTTTTCCGTTAGCAATTAAAGAGAGTGTTGAAGCATGAGTTACATGCGTGAAACTATAAATGAAAATCAAAGTAGGAATTCAAAGGCAGACATTGTGGAGCAGGGCTTACAAGACAATTGATTTGTGTTGAAAGCCTTCATTTTAATGCTCACCTATTTTGTGGCATCTTTTTTATACTCTATAAACTGCTGCTTGGGAAGTTGAAAGCTGATTTCTCGTGGTGGAGAGGGACATGGTAGTGGGGGGGAAGAGAAGGAGAAAGTGCAGAGGGGATCTGGAGAGGTAGGAGAAGGGCAGAGAAGTGATACATATTGATATCTAATTTAAGATGCCACATTCATATACTTTTATGAATGAGTGTTACACATAGAATAAGAAGTTTTAAAATGTTAGTCTTTGGTTTATTGACTTAATGTTGGTAGTTTCTCCATGAAGCTGAGTAAATGTCCATACATCAAGAAGTTTCCAGAAACCAAGATGCTTACACATTTAAAAATGGGCCCCAAACCAGCATCATGTCGTACTGCTATCAGCATAAGGATGGGTTGAAGGGGATTTCTGGATTACTGAGTCACTGAGGGACACTCAGAAAGTCAGCAACCTCAGTTTGATCTCCAAAGAGGATGTCAATGTTATGTGCTGTGTCATGTAACATACCATTCTGACAACCTTGGAATAATTTAGAAAACTTGAGGAATTTTCAAAAATGGAAAGAGTAGCCTTTTAAGATATGTGTATAAACCTACTACAATCTCTTCCTAGGATTAATTACAGTTTCAAGGTTTTAGAGTAGGCTCAAGTAACTCTTTTTTGCTCTACCTGCTGGGTTTTCTGGGCTACTGAAATAGACCCACATCCTCCACTCTTTTCACAGGGGTCTCCTCAAGCAGTCTCAGGTAGAGGAACTTCAAGCAGCGGGTAGACAGAGAAAACAGCCTATTTTCTGGGCAGATTTTCGGTTAATTAATAGTGCTGCGGTAGCTCTTGGATTTAACGGATACTTTTTAGTATGTACGCAGTTGGTAATTCTATAAGGTCTTAAACCTTTTTGACTGGATTTGGTGAAAAGAATATAGAAATGGAATATAAATATTAGAGTTCACTTCTTAGTTTTACCATATAGTAAATCCCTGATCTTTGAAAGGCTAATTAACCTCTCTCAGCCTTGATATTCCAAGTTGTAAAGTAGATATAATAATACCTAGTCAGAGGTTTGCTTCTAACATTAAAGTACATAAGGCACTCTGCAAAATACCTGGCACGTTTTAGGACATAAATATTTGTTGAATAGGCAAAACCTGTAGTGAGATCACAAAAACAAAAATCTCACATTTCAGCTTTTGCACAGGTTCCCACAGATCTACCTTGTGGTCTGGTCTTTTCGATGGATTTTCACAGTGAGTGATCTACTATGTGAAGCCCCTGAGAGTGGTGAGCTCAAAGAGGCTTTCAGGAAATATATCCACCCCAGGACTTTTAGCAGCTCGTACATTGTTCCAAACCTATTTAGTCAGGGTTAAAGATGCTGGACCATCAATCTGAATATAAATACGTACTTCTTTTTAAAAACCTTGGAGAGAAATTACAAATTATGACCTATAAATGAACTCAGGACATTTATACTTCTTCTTGGAAGGTTTCCAAGGTGTCATTAAAGAGACTTGCAGTTACTTATTGGAGGATTTACGCGCTGTCCTCCCCCATGCACCATGCCAAGGAATAGTGGTTAAAAATCGATCTGCTTGTTTCAGATGGCCCAGCAAAAAAAAAAAAAAAAAAAAAAATACTGCAAAAAACACTGCGAGAAGGTGGATATAACAACATGTGTGATGTTCTTGCAGATGGCATTTATGAATGTCACAAGATATGGAAAAAAATGACTATATCAAAAGACACATAACCTCTAGAGTCTGACTGTTCAACCTTCCACTGCAGAACTAATTGATTATCTCATTAAGTCATCATTCCCCTATTCCCCAACCCACCAGAGCAATTTTGAAATTGATTTAGCCTTGTACCTAGAGAATTATTTTAGAATTTACCCTGTCACTCAACCACCACCTACTCTTCACCAAATATTATAACTTTGACTGGCCATATTACTGTAGTTTCTTTGGAAGGGAATATAATATTTTTCCCGTTCAATTTATTGCAATCTGTTTGAAGTTGTGCTTTGTAGGGTCATCCCACATGAAGTCTATACAAAGGAAATTGGAAGGTAAGAACTTGTAAGTGTTGGTTCAGCATTTTCCAAGGGGTACAAAGACTGTATCTAGCAGAGGACTAGATCAATGGAGAGGTAAACTCTGCTGTAGGGCAGGATCTTAACAGGCTTGGCCATCAAAGAGATGAAGTCCCTGTTGACCATCAAATTTCTTGCAGTTTGATTTTTCTGTTTACCAAGAAAGATTCTGATGACTAATGTAGTGTCCCAGGTATCTTCATATGAGGAAGAGTGAGCTCCAAAATGTGGACATACATTTCTGGTCCCTGGAAAAAGGAAGGTATATCCACCGTTGTAAATTACATATATCAACCTTTGGTGATTTCAGAGTGCCTGGGTGATGCAAACCATCAGTGGTTGGTGATTAGCTGAAAGGTTGGAGGTTCAAATCCACCCAGAGGCACTTCGGAAGAAAGCCCTGGCAATCTGCTTCTGAAAGATCACAGCCATTGAAAACCCTATGGAGCACAGTTCTACTCTGACATACGTGTGATCTCCATGAGTTGGAATCGACTCGACAGCAACTGTTTGTTTTTGTTGTTGTTATGATGAGTTCATTTATGGGAGTCAGTTCTACAAGCCTGGTTAACTGTGGGTGCACTGAAAAAAATTGAGTTTCTGGACTTCAAGGCTTAGAACCAGAGCCTGGATGTGGAGACCACACGAAGGGATTGACCACAGTGAGATCTTGCTTGAATAGCCAGCATACCCATGTTTCTGATACCTTCTCACTTGAATGAGTCTGAATGGATAAAGCAGAGTAGTTATGACAGTTGCCACCTACCAGCTATTGTGTCATCTTCATATACACAAATAGAGAGATAACTCCCCCCGCCAATCCCACAGAACAGCTCTGCCCCATAAATAGAATATTTGGCAGTGTACACTATAACTGTGTCAGAATGCTGCAGGACGTAAAACAGAATTATATTTTCAGGATCTCAGGTACTTTTTTCATTCACAACTTCTCACCTCCCCAGAGTCCATAGGACAGCCTAATTTTAAGGGGACACTTTCTATATTAATTATCAGTGAAGATTTTTAGAAACTTCAAAAAGTTTAAATATAGTTGTGTCTTCCTTCTTTGAGTTGAAGATTATACACAATACAGGTACAACACTGAGCAAACAGGGGCTGTATCTCTGATAGATTGTATCTCCAAACAGTCTATAGCATCTAAAATTAGAAACTATGTTCTGGGGAGGGCTCTTATTGAATGTTTTGAAGCAAGTTAAGTGGAAGGTGTTTTCAGTCATTCATATTGCGCATTAGATATCCTGGCCTCTGACGCATTTAATACAGAAATTCTTGAGTCACTCTTTTTGCTGGATCTCGCAAGATTGTTTTTCTACTTTATAAATAGAATCTTGCTATAGGTATAGTTTTTGTAACTCTTCAGGGTACAAGTTCCATTGAACTATGTGCATTAACGTAATCCTTTAACTTTGAACAGATCTTTGTCCTTGGTTAGAACAGCTGGCTCTATGAATATTTTATTAGTGAACGTTTGCTAGTAAGACTTTTCAAATTCTCTTTTCATTTGAAACAATTTCACTGTTTCTCCTTCTTTGTTATTAACTTATTTTTGTTTTCTTGAAACGTGTACCAGAGACCATCTTTCAGATATCCTAGGAATGTATGGATGTAACATCCATAGGTTTTCTCTAAATAGAGATGTTACTGGTAACCTGTCTATGATACATTATTAACATAAAATATCTCTACAAAAATAATAAGTTCACAAATAATGGAATAGTGAAGTGTATAAAATACAAAAAGGCAGAATTCAAGAATACTTCTTCCAAATAGGCAAAATCAGGGTGCCCAAAACATCCTTAAATATAAGGATGTTGACTGGAGCCCCAGATGTCAGGCTGTCCACTGTACTCTCCCTAAGACATCAAGCTAGGCAGTTATGCTCATTCTGGTGATAGCACCATCAGTTATCTGGTGATAACTGCCCATCCCTTTGAGAACTATGAAGTCCTCTGAGTACTTACCTGTATTTGCTGAACAACTTGTTCAGTAGAGGTACCTAAATCATTGATTCAAATATTGAACACGTGTAGGCTGTCATGTGTTCACTAGAAATTTCTTTACAGGTTGATGTCAATCAACACCTTTTAGTTTTTGTCATTTAGCCAGTTGCTCTTCTTATTCTGTTGTAGATTGAATTATGTCCTCCAAAAAAGATATATTGAAATCCTAACCCCCAGTACCTATGAATGTGACCTTGTTTGGAAATAGAATCTTTGAAGATGTTATCAGTGAGGTTAACATGAGGTCATACTGGAGTAGGTGGGTCCTAATCCAATATGAGTGGTGTCCTTATAAAAAGGAGAAGATACTCAGAGACAGGGAGACAGAGGAAGAATAGCCATGTGACAACAGAGGCAGATGCAGCTGCAAGCCAAGGAATGCCAAGGACTGCTGGGAGACACCAAAAGCTAGTAGAGAGGCATGGAACAGATTCTCTCTCAGAGCCGGTAGAAAGAATCAACACAACCAATACTCTGATTTGGACTTCTAGCCTCCAGAACTCTGAGACAGTAAATTCTGTTCTTATAAGGCATACAATGTGTGGTATTTTGTTACAGCAGCTGTCTTAGGCTAGGTTTTCTAGAGAAGCAAAACCAGTGAAGTGTGTGTATATATATATACACACACGTGTATATATATGTATATATGTAGAGAGAGAGAGATATACCTCAAGGAAATGGCTGACATGGTTGTAGAGGCTCGCAAGTCCCAAGTCCGTGGGTCAGGCATCAGGCATCAGGCTACAGGCTTTTCCTGATGAACCCAAGATCCACAGGTCAGATGGCAGGCTGCTGGCTCATGGCTGTAAAGGCTGACAAATCCAAGATTTGCAGGTAAGATGGCAGGCTGCTGGCCCAAGTCCGAAGAACTGGAGATTAGATGTGATGAGCTGAATGTAGGATCCAGAGCAGAGCAAAAGCCAGCAAGCTTTGCCAGAAAGTCCACATATGTTGGATGCAGGTCATCCCCCCACCCAAGGAAACTCCCTTTCAACTGATTAGCTACTCACAGCAGATCCCATCATGGAGGTGATCACATTATATCAGATTTCATCATGAAGATGATTACATCATCATACGACTATCAAACTACATCATAACTGCCAAACCAGTGAGAATCATGCCCCAGCCAAGCTGACACACAACTTTAGCCATCACAATAGACTTAGGAAACTAATATACAGTCCAAGTATCTGCTTTTTGTTCACCAGGATTTCATGAGCTCTACAGTAGAACCTCATATTGTGGGGATGGGAAGCACATGTTCTATAAGCGGGTTTTTGGGAGTAATGGTGAGGGATGCTAATCCTATTTCCACCTCTTAACTGTGTTTTCTAGCATAGTGTATAAGTTGTTGGTTAAATACACTTATTGCATACTGGAGTTCAGCACCCCAACTCCGCAGAACATCCCTGAGATGGTGCCTTATCTGGACCTTTAACAAATCATTCCACTATTCTATAAAATTGATACTTTTGGGGATGTGTACATGGAAAACCTATTGCTGCACCTTCTTTAAGGTATCGTGAATATATTTGTCTGAGGCAATGCTGTGTGTGACACAATATCAATAGAACAGGAATTCTTAAGTCCATGAGAAGTGGTGCTGAGCAGGGAAGGCAAACTCATATCCAGAGTATGTATCAATTGTAGTAAGTACCAATGCTACCCCCTCTGTGGTATATGAGTATATGGAGTGTTCTCTGAGTCCTCAAACAAGTTAACCTCATAAAATCATACCAAACAAGAGCAACAACCATCTGGTAATATCAAAACCCCAATTTTCTGCTGCTCCTCTTCCCAGTTACCCACAGATGTAAGAAGCCATTGTGATTGTGACCGCCTGCATGCCAGAGCTTATCATCACCCCTTTACTACCTCAGTGGGGTCCCTATGGCCATCATATCAGTAGGGAATACTCCAAAATCCCATGTAAGGGTCTGCTTTCTCAGGACCACTTCTGGTATGGTCTTAGCATGGCTTTCTGAGAAAACAAGATCTGAGGCAAAAAACTTTATATCCTAACATTTTAGAGGAGAGTTTAATACCAGGAAAGCAGGAGTGAGGGAAAATGGGAAGTGAGGCAGGTAAGTGGGGAGAGCAAATACAAGGGAGAGTGTCACTGAGCTGGTCACAGCTTCATAGGTAACAAACACATCTGCTTGCTTGGCCTCATCAGTGTCTTTGGGGAGGGCAAATTCTCTCACTGGTTAAGCTCATCTCATGAGGCATTACAGCTCCTGGACTTCCCAGTGTGTTGCCTGGTCTCTCCAAGCAGCTGCTGGGGAAGCAGAGCCTCTGCAGGTCTATCAGGGTTGACTGGTCCCTTCTCAGTCAGCCTGTGTCTGGACCCACTCTATCTGCATCTGTGGCAGGGAAGAGGGGGCAGCCTTAGTAACCTGGCTCTGTGACCATGGAAACTGTGTTAAGACTGCTTGGTGGGGGGTAGGGGTAGGGGTGGGCACAAGCAGTGGGAAGTAGGTGTGGCCTCAAGAATCTGGGCAACTCATCACCTGAGTCTGGTACAGTGTGTTCAGGAAATAGCAATTTGTCCCAGACCTGTATACACTAGACTCTGCCCTGCCTAGAAAATTCCACATGAATAATCACTAATATAAGGAACCCTGGTGTTGCAATGGTTAAGTGCTCGGCTGCTAACTGAAAGGTCAGCTGTTCAAACCCATCAGTCTCTCCTCTGGCAATCCGCTCCACTAAAATTAGAGCCTAGGAAACCCTACGGAGCAGTTCGACTCTGTCCTAGAGGATCACTATGAGTCGGCATCAACTCAACTGCCCTTAACAACAATAACAATCATTAATACATTTCCAGCATACATTCTCATAAAATATTTATACTTCTTGCTTTCCCTAGGGCACCTAGTAAAGTGTCGGCCAAAAAAGGCTCTTAGCAATTTGGTTTTAGAAGTCTTATGGTTCTAGTGAAGCTCTTTCCAGTGTCTGCTGGACCCAGTGAGCAAATTACCACACAAACTATGGATTTATTTTCTCACGAAGTATACGTATTAGGCAAGAAAATGAATAAACCCACTCTCCCTGACATTTAATTTAATTACTTGGCTGATTTCTATAACTTATATCTCATAATCTACTGGAAATTATTTTTACCTCTTGGCCAATTTTTTTTTTTCTTTTGAGCTCACAGGAATATAAGCCATTTCCCTAGTTAAGGCAGGGCGTTTGAATTCTTATACCTTCTTAGAATTCAGAGGGGCTTAACAATGAATTTAAAGCAAGCAAGAATTTCTACTAGCTTAGAGTCTATGTTTAGTAGGTGCATTTTGGGGAAGAATAGGGACAAGAGTATGGTAGAAGATAAGAAGACATCTTAGTTATCTAGTAATGCTGGAGCAGAAACACCACAAGTGGATGACTTTAACATACAAATTTATTTTTTCACGGTTTTGTTGTTGTTCAGTACCACTGAGTAAGTTCCGACTCCTAGTGACCCTATGTACAATAGAACGAAACACTGCCCAGTCCTGCACCATCCTCACAATTGTTGCTGTGCTTGAGCCCATTGTTGCAGCCACTGTGTCAGCCCATCTCTTTGAGGGTTGTCATGGATTGAATTGTGTCCCCCAAAAATATCTGTCAACTTGGCTGGGTCATGATTCCCAGTATTGTATAATTGTGTACCATTTTGTAATCTGATGTGATTTCCTCACGTACTGTAAATTCAATCACTATGATCTAATAAGATGAATTAGCAGCAGTTATACTGATGAGATATACAAGATTGGATAGTGTCTTAAGTCAATCTCTTTTGAGATATAAAAGAGATAAGCAAGCAGAGACACATAGGAACCTCTTACCACCAAGAAAGCAGTGCTGGGAGCAGAGCGTGTCTTTTGGACCTGAGGTGCCTGTGCTGAGATGCTCCCAGACCAAGGGAAGACTGATGCATCACAAGGAACTTCCTCCAGAGCCGACAGAGAGAGAAAGCATTTTCCTGGAGCTGATGCCCTGAATTTGGACTTGTAGCCTATTGGGCTGTGAGAGAATAAATTTCTCTTTGTTAAAGCCATGCACTTGTGGTGCTTCTGTTAGAGCAGCACTAGATGCCTAAGACAAGGGAATTCCTCTTTTTCGATGACTGTCTACTTTACCAAGCATAATGTCCTTCTCCAGGGACTAGTCCCTCCTGATAACATGTCCAAAGTATGTGAGACCAAGTCTTGCCATCCTTGCTCCTAAGGAGCATTCTGGCTGTACTTCTTCCGGGACGGATTTGTTTGTTCTTCTGGCAGTCCATGGTATATTCAGTATTCTTTGCCAACACCATAGTTCAAAGGCATCAATTCTTCTTCAATCTTCCTTACTCATTGTCCAGCTTTTGCACACATATAAGGGGATTGAAAACATCATGGCTTGGGTCAGGTGCACCTTAGTCCTCAAAGTGACGTCTTTGCTTTTTAACACTTTCAAGAGGTCTTTTGCAGCAGATTTGTCCAATGCAATGCATCATTTGATTTACTGACTGCTGCTTCTATTGATGTTGAGTGTGGATCTAAGTAAAACAAAATCCTTGATGACTTCAATCTTTCCTCCATTTATCATGATGTTGCTTATTGGCCCAGCAATAGACCAGTAACCATTGCACCACCAGGGTTGCTTATTGGTCCAGTGAGGGATTTTGTTTTCTTTATGTTGAGGTGTAATCCATACTGAAGGCTGTAGTCTTTGATCTTCATCAGTTAAGAGCTTCAAGTCCTCTTCACTTTCAGCAAGCAAGTATGTGTCATCTGCATATCACAGGTTGTTAATGAGTCCTCCTCCAATCTTGACGCTATGTTCTTTTTCATACAGCCCAGCTTATCGGATTATTTGCTCAGCATACACATTGAGAAAGTACAGTGAAAGGATACAACCCTGACACACATCTTTCCTGATTTTAAAGCATGCAGTGTCCCCTTGTTCTGTTCAACCAACTGCCTCTTTTTCTACGTACAGGTTCCTCATGAGCACACTTAAGTGTTCTGGAATTCCTGTTCTTCCCAATGTTATTCATAATTTGTTATGATCCACTCAGTCGAATGCATTTGCATAGTCGATACAACACAAGTAAACATCGTTCTGGTATTCTCTGCTTTCAACCAAGATCCTTCTGACATCATTCCTCTTCTGAATCTGGCCTGAATCTCTGGCAGTTCCCTTTCCATGTACTGCTGCAACCACTTCTGAATTATCTTCAGCAAAATTTTACTTGCATATGATGTTAATGATATTGTTTGATAATTTCTGCATTCTATTGGATCACCTTTCTTTGGAATGGGCAAAAATATGGATCTTTTCCACTCAGTTGGCCAGGTAGCTGTCTTCCAAATTTCTTGGTGTAGACGAGTGAGTGCTTCCAGCATTGCATCCATTTTTGAAACATTTCAATTGGTATTCCATCATTCCTGGAGCCTTGTTTTTCACCAGTGCCTTCAGTGCAGCTTGGACTTTTTCCTTCAGTACCAGTTGTTCTTGATCATATGCTACCTCCTGAAATGTTTGAACGTCGACCAATTCTTTTTGGGAGAGTGATTCTGTGTATTCCTTCCATTTTCTTTTTATGGTTCCTGCATCATTCAACATTTTGCCCATCACCGAAACAAAACCTGTTGCTGTCGAGTCAATTCCCACTCATAGTGACCCTATAGGACAGAATAGAATGGCCCCATAGGGTTTCCAAGGAGCACCTGGTGGATCTGAACTGCCAACCTCTTGGTTAGCAGCTGAGCTCTGAATCATTGTGCCACCAGGCCTATATTGCAACTCGAGGCTTACATTTTTTTCTTCAGTTCTCTCAGCTTGAGAAATGCTGAGCATGTTCTTTCCTTTTGGTCTTTGCACATTTCATTATAATATCTTATTGTCTTCTTGATTTCCTCTTTGAAATCTTATGTCCAGCTCTTTTACTTCATCATTTCTTCCATTCCCTTTAGCTACTCTATGTTCAAGAGCAAATTTCAGAGTCTCTTCTGACATACATTTTGGTTTTTTCATTCTTTCCTATCTTTTTAATGACCTTTTGCTTTCTTCATGTACGATGTCCTTGATGTCATCCCACAACTCATCTGTTAATGACTCTTCCTCCAATACTGATGCCACATTAGTGTTCAATGCATCAAATCTATTCTTGAGATGGTTTCCAAATTTCAGGTGGGATATACTCAAGGTCATAATTTGGCTATCATGGGCTTGTTTTGATTTTCTTCAGCTTCAGCTTGAGCTTGCCTATGAGCAATTGATGGTCTGTTCTGCAGCTGGCCCCTGGCCTTGTTCTGACTGATGATATTGAGCTTTTCCATTGCTTCTTAATTTAGGTGTATGGAAATTGTGAAATAAATGTTATCTTCTGCCATCATCATTATTATTATAAGTGACCCTACCTCAAAGGAACTACTTGCCTGGGGAAATGACCAAGCCAGGCTATCTTAGGTTGTTGCTGTTTTGTACTTAACACATGCATGTTATATTAGCAAGCATAGGGTTTAGATACCTAAAGCAGATGAGTTTTGGTGGAGGGAGATGAGGAAGGGTGAGTAAATTTACTAACTTATAAAAGCTCCCTGACTACCTGTGTAGCTATCTAAAATCCAGCTGTGAGCTCTTTAACCTTTTGTGTCTTTTAGGTTTTGTCTTTGAGTTCTTTTAGAATTGAGAAAAATAAAAACCATTGTCTGCTCCATCTTATATTTCCTGTTTGCCTGCTTTAATTGTGAATCCTCAATGGTGAAACAGTCTCACCAGGGGCAGAATATATCTTAATAGTTTCTTTCCTGTCACCTTAGGGAGACTGGAATTAAGTCATGCTCGTCAAACCTCTTACCAGCTGCTCAGCTACTTTTATATCCTCACTGTACAAACTGCGGACCACCAATTTTTTTTTTTTTTTTTTGCTTATTGTTATACCCAGGAAGCAGTTCCTTATGAGTGTCATATAGTACCATACCAGTGCTCTCCATAGTTCTTATATGGCCCAATACTTAGTACTGAGCTCCTGTGTTGCTCCCCACTGATTAGTTGCCTCGCTCTCTACTTCATTGTCAGGACAGAGCTCTGACACTCTAATTTTCAATGCCTCCTCAGTGGGAGGGGTTGTATTACCTTCTAGTTCCTCCAGTTTCTCATTGGGCATTGGGGTGAGATCTATACATTATGACTTGAGATATTTCCGACTCTTCAGTGGTCTATTCCATCGTGGATTGCTGATAACTGTGTTTCACCAGTCACATCTGACACTCAGTGCTGATTTCTTCAGCAATTAAAACTCCAAGGCAGTGTCCTTTCAGAAACTGGGCTGGGCAATTCAGGTCTCCTCAACCAGTCTCTGTGTTTAGGTTGGTTTCTCAAAATTCCTACACATTGTTGTTGTTAGCTACTGTCGAGTGGGCCCCCAACTCATGGCGACCCCACGCACAACTGAACGAAAGGTTGCTTGTTCCTGTGCCATCCCCATGATCCATTGCAAATAGAAGCATTGTGATCCATAGGGTCTTTACTGACTAATTTTCAGAAGTAGATCATTAAGCCTTTCTTCCTAGTCTGGCTCAGTCTGAAAGCTCTGCTGAAACCTCTTTAGCATCATAGCAATACGCAAACCTCCACTGACAGCGGGTGGTGGCTGCACATGAGGTACACTGGCCGAGAATCCAACCTGGGTCTCCTTCATGGAAGGCAAAAATTCTATCCCTGAACAACCACTGCCCCCTAATTCCTGTAGAAAAGTCCTCTATCTCAAGGGCCCGGCCCAGGTCCGCTAGGATTATGACCCAAGTGAAATCTTTATAAGCACCCCACAGCAAATCCTATGAAATGAGATGGAAACAGGATAGACACCTTTTCAGGAAAGAGCCAGCAAGCATGTCTGAAAACATCTTTGTTTACATCATTGGTCTGCAGGACCAACCCTGGCGACATCATTGTTCAGAACAGGGCAATTTGTATATACAGCATCCCTCCATCTTTCATTTTCAAAAAGGATTTATTTTTATTCTCAAAATATCCTTCAATTTACTAATCTTAAGGAGCCCTGTTTCTTTGGCATTTTTCCTCTGGCCACATTAGTTGGCAGCCTCTCCGAGCACCTCTCCTGGGCTGCCGGTCCCTGTCTGACTGACAGCATCTATGAGGTGACCTCCCTCCGGGAATAAGCAGAGGGATTTCTCGGGAATAACTAAAGGTCTTTTAGAAAATGAATCCTTTTTCCAGCCACTTACCATTTTCCTCTGAGTACTCACCAAAGAGAAAGCTCATGGAAATCTCTCTCTTTACATTTGCTCTTTGAGGGCCAGCAGACCATTTTCTGTCAATTATATAGGGATGTTGTTGGGGTGGACAGTCACTTAGATATATCATAATCTCACAGACAGGTCCTGTCTTTAATGTGCAGAGTAGATGGATCAGTAGAAACGTGAGCACTGTGTAAAGGGATTTTACATTGCTATGTGAATGATGACAATGTTTTTAATTGAGAAGAACACTGCTGTGCTTGAGCCAAGAAACTATTTCTCTGGCTGTTGGGAAGCATTTCCTCCAGGACTCATCCCACTAGTCCATCATCAGGTAAGAGTGTCTCTCGGGCTGCCTGCCAGTTCTTAGATGGCTGAAGCACTTACCTGGGCTCTGGCTGCTCACCTCACAGTGCCCTCTGAACACAGCAGTCACCCAGAGTGACTCACACAGAAAACTGTTACCTCATTTTGTCGAATTCCATTGTGTGGGCCGAAGGTTGAGCTTAGCTGGGAGAGAAGAAAGTGAGGATCAAAGGGGAGGTGACTAATTGACAGTCTCAGATATGAAATGACAGATGAGAACACCAAAGGTCTTAAAAAGGAAGATAAGGTGAGGGCTTTGCCCTCTACTGGATTTCTTTTGCTATAAGACAGCTGTGAGTCACAGGCTGAGCTGGTGGCAGGCACGGTAAATTCAAGGGGGTTGATGCAATAATATGCAGATATTCCAGTGGACAAACCCCAGTGGGACCTCACAGGAGAGAAAGGTAGGGTCTGATTCCCTAAATTTCCATATTAGGCATTTCTGTTATTGAATTTTTTTAATCCCTTAATGTCCTCTAACTATCAAGGGGAGTTTCTCATTTGCTTTTCACTCTTGTGAGTTCTAGAGCTTCAGCTGTCTCATCTTTCTTCCAGTTTTCTTCATTCATCCTTTCCAGTTTGCCCTAAGACAGCGTCTAATTTTTCTCCCTCTATTATGCAGAGCAGTTGAGCTCTTCCTAATGCTGGTTCACAAACTTGGATATCCAAACCCCCCAAGGATTTATCCTCCTAGTAAAGCAGTGGTGATGATGGATACCAAACAGAAAAACTATCAAAAAAAACAAAAACAGAAACAAAAAAAACTGTTATACCACTAAATACAACCATTTTTTATGTCAGTATTCTTACTATGGTGGCTTGCAAGTTGCTGCGATGCTGGAAGCTGTGCTACCAGTATGCAAATACCATTAGGTCACCCATGGTGGACAGGCTTCAGCAGAGCTTCCAGACTAAGACTAACTAGGAAGAAGGACCTGGTGGTCTGCTTCTGAAAAAAATGGCCAGTGAAAAACTTACGAATAGCAGTGGAACATTGTCTGGTATAGTGCCAGAAGATGAGCACCTCAGGATGGAAGCCATTCAAAATACTACTGTGGAAGAGCTGCCTCCTCAAAGTAGAGTCGACCTTACTGAGGTGGATAGAGTCAAGCTTTCGAGACCTTCATTTGCTGATGTGGTATGACTCAAAATGAGAAGAAACAACTGCAAACATCCATTAATGATCAGAACATGGGATGTATAAAGCATGAATCTAGGAAAATCTAGGAATCGATCAACTACATCTGTGGAAAGCGATAATGGAGAAGTTCAATATCATCAGTCAGAATAAGGCCAGGGGCTGACTGTGGAACAGACCATCAACAGCTCATATGTAAGTTCAAGTTGAAGTTGAAGAAAATTAAAACAAGTCCACAAGAGCCAAAGCATGACCTTAAGTATATCCCACCTGAATCTGGAGACCATCTCAATAATAGATTTGACACACTGCACACTAATGTGGCATCAGTAGTGGAGGAAGACTCATTAACAGACCGAGTTGTGGGTTGACATCAAGGACATCATACATGAAGAAAGCAGAAGGTCATTAAAATGACAGGAAAGAAAGAAAAGACCAAAATGGATGTCAGAAGAGACTCTGAAACTTGCTCTTGA
>NW_004443942.1:7276541-7315758 GCF_000243295.1 Trichechus manatus latirostris
AAAGCAGAAGGTCATTAAAATGACAGGAAAGAAAGAAAAGACCAAAATGGATGTCAGAAGAGACTCTGAAACTTGCTCTTGAACATAGAGTAGCTAAAGGGAATGGAAGAAATGATAAAGTAAAAGAGCTGAACAGAAGACTTCAAAGGACAGCTTGAGAAGACAAAGTAAAGTATTATAATGAAATGTGCAAAGACCTGGAGTTAGAAAACCAAAAGGGAAGAATATGCTCAGCATTTTTCAAGCCGAAAGAACTGAAGAAAAACTACATACCTTGAGTTGCGATATTAAAGGATTCTAGGGAGAAAACATTAAACAATGCAGAAAGCATCAAAAGAAGATGGAAGGAATACACAGAATCATTCTACTGAAAAGAACTGGTTGACACTCAACCATTTCAGGAAGTAGCATATGATCAAGCACCAATGGTACTAAAGGAAGACATCTAAGCTGCACTGAAGGCATTGGCAAAAATCAAGGCTCCAGGAATTGATGGAATACCAATTGAGATGTTTCAACAAATAGATGCAATGCTGGAAGTGCTTACTCTTCTATGCTAAGAAATTTGGAATATAGCTACCTGGCCAACTGACTGGAAGAGATCCATATTTGTGCCCATTCCAAAGAAAGGTGATCCAACAGAATGCTGAAAATATAAAACAATATCATTAATATCACATGCAAGTAAAATTTTGCTGAAGATCATTCAGAAGCAGTTGCAGCAGTATATGACAAAGGAACTGCCAGAGATTCAGGATGGTTTCAGAAGAGGACATGGAATGAAGGATATCATTGCTGATGTCAGGTGGACCTTGGCTAAGAGAAGAGAATACCAGAAAGATGTTTACCTTTGTTTTATTAACGATGCAAAGGCATTTGACTGTGTGGATCACAACAAATTATGGATAACGTTGCAAAGAATGGGAGTGCCGGAACACTTAATTGTGCTCATGACGAACCTGTACATAGACCAAGAGGCAGTCATGCAAACAGAACAATGGGGTAACGAGTGGTTTAAAATCAGGAAAGATGTGCATCAGCATTGTATACTTTAACCATACTTATTCAATCTGTATGCTGAGCAAATAATCCAAGAAACTGATTATAAGAAGAAGAATGAGGCATCAGGACTGGAGGAAGACTCATTAACAACCTGTGATATGCACATGACACAATCTGGTTTGCTGAAAATGTAGGGGACTTGAAGGAATTACTGATGAAGATCAAAGACTACAGCTTTCAGTATGGATTCCACCTCAACATAAAGAAAACAGAACTCTTCACAACTGGACCAATAAGCAACATCATGATAAATGGAGAAAACACTGAAGTTGTCAAGGATTTCATTTCACTTGGATCCACAATCAACCCCCATGAAAGCAGTAGTCAAGAAATCAACCGACGTATTGCACTGGGCAAATCTGCTGCAAAAGACCTCTTTAAAGTGTTAAAAAGTAAAGATAAAGATGTCACTTTGAGGAATAAGGTGTGCCTGACCTAAGCCATGGTATTTTCAATTGCCTCAGTGAAAGCTGGACAGTAGGTAAGGAAGACCGAAGAATTGATGCCTTTGAATTATGGTGTTGGCAAAGAATATTGGATATACCTTGGACTGCCAGAAGAACCAACAAATCTGTTTTGGAAAAAGTACAGCCAGAACTCTCCTTAGAAGTGAGTATGGTGAGACTTTGTCTCACATACTTTGGACATGTTAATCAGGAGGGACCATTCCTTGGAGAAGGACATCATGCCTGGTAAAGCAGAAGGTTAGCAAAAAAGAGGAAGTCCCTCTATGAGATGGATTGACACAGTGGCTGCAACAATGGGCTCAAACATAGCAATGATTGTGAGGATGGTGCAGGACCCAGCAGTGTTTCCTTCTGTTGTACATACAGTCACTATGATCTGAAACTGACTAGACAGCACCTAACAGCAACAACAACCACTAAATATTCCTTTCTTCATTTAACAAATATTTTCTGAGTGGCTACTTGTGTCAGGCACTGTTTTAGGCACTGTCCATCTCTACAGAGAAATTCTCACATATCTTTACCTTCTCAGGGTGTACCTCGTTTCAGTTGGAATTACCACATTTGTTACCTTATGGTCAAGTTTTTGGTTAATTTTGAATCCTGCACTTTATAATTCATTCACTCATTTAATAAACATTTATTCATCATTGGATATATTATGGGGATACAGTGGTAAATAAATAGACACACTTCTGCCTTCAGGAACCCCGCATAGCAATTATACTATCTAGAATTTTGGAAGATGGACATCATCTCTGATCCATACATTCTTACCAACAGTCAAGTAAGAGAGATCAAGATCCCTCTCTGAAAGGTTCTAGGTTTTTGATCTTCAGTAGTATGATTTGCCCCATAAAGGAGTGAATTTAGTCTCATAGTTGGAGGGCTGAGTAGCCCTTAGCCCTCCAAGAACCTTCTCTAACTACTATGGACATGACCTGGGGAGATGGTTTGGGCTGCCTGGAGTTTGCTCTGCTCTCCTTGCCTATATGGCATGATTGAGCTCCCTGAATACCTGCAATTGCTTTGAAAGACACAAAATAAACATAGATATTAAAAGTATAAGCTCTGGATTCAGACTGCCTATGCTCAAATCCTGCTCTTACACTCACTAGACGTGACCTTGGGCTAGTACTTAGCTTCTCTATCCTCAGTTTCTTATCTGGACAGTGAGGATAATAGCATATACTTCATAGGATTGGTGTAAGGATTATGTAAACTCAGTTAAGTAGATCACTTAGCACACTGCTAAGTCTCATAGAGTAGGTACTCACATGATTCCATCATTCTTCAGATGTTTATTAAGCTTTTGTGCTGGGCGCTGTTCCAGGTACTAGAGATACAGTAGTGAACAAGGTATTCAAGTAGAGTGCTCTCAAGGAGCTTACATTCTAGTGAAGGAAGATCAATGATGTACAAATAAGCAAGTGAAATAATTTTTGTTGTTGTTAGGTGCTGTCAAGTCAGTTTCGACTCACAGTGACCCTATGTACAACAAAATGAAACACTGTTCGGTCCTGTGCCACCCTCAACAATCATTGCTATGTTTGAGCTCATTGCTGCAGCCACTGTGTCAACCCATCTCATTGATGGTCTTCCTCTTTTTCTCTGACCCTCTGCATTATGTCCTTCTCCAGGGACTGGTCCCTCTTGATAACATGTCCAAAGTGTGTGAGTCAAAGTCTCTCCATCCTCGCTTCTAAGGAACATTCTTGTGTGTACTTCTTCCAAGACAGATTTGTTCGTTTTTCTGGCAACCCATGGTATATTCAATATTCTTCGCCAACACTGTAATTCAAAGGCATCAGTTCTCCTTCTATCTTCTTTATTCATGGTCCAGATTTGCATGTATATGAGGTGATCGAAAATGCCATGGCTTGGGTCAGGTGCACCTTAGTCCTCAAAGTGACATCTTTACTTTTTAACACTTTAAAGAGGTCTTTTGCAGCAGATTTGCCCAGGGCAATACGTCCTTTGATTTCTTGACTGCTGCTTCCATGTGCGGTGATTGTTGATCCAAGTAAAGTGAAATCCTTGACAACTTCAATATTTTCTCCATTTATCATGATGTTGCTTATTGGTCCAGTTGTGAGGATTTTGATTGTCTTTATCTTTAGGTGTAATCCATACTGAAGGCTGTAGACTTTGATCTTCATTAGTAATTGCTTCAAGTTCTCTTGGCTTTCATTCAGCAAGCAAGGTTGAGTCATCTGCATATCGCAGGTTGTTAACGAGTCTTCCTCCAATTCTGATGCCGCATTCTTCTTCATATAGTCCAGCTTCTCAGATTATTTGCTCAGCATACAAATTTAATAAGTATGGTGAAAGGATACAGCCCTGACACACCCCTTTCCTGATTTTAAACCATTCAGTGGTAAGTTCTTTGGAGGATGTATAACAGGTTAAGGTCATAAAGACTGAGGGAACTGCTTTAGATAGAGTAATCAAGAAAGATCTTTTAAAAAGACATGACATTTGATTTTTAAATTGAAAACTAAAAACCAGTAACAAGCCAGCCACCGAAAGAGTAGTGGTGGTGGTGTGTATGTGGGAGAGAGGGATGGTGTCATAGGAGGAGAGGACTGATAGATTAGGAAGAGCTTTCTAGGCAGAGGAACCAGCAAGTGCAAAGGCCCTGTGGTGGGAAAGATCTTGGTATGTTACTTCTAGGACTTTTCAAATGGTCATGGTGAATATATGGGTAAAGGGAGGCTGGCAGCTGGCACACGAGGACGCAGGAGAAAGATAGGAACTATATCAAGTAGGTGTTAAAAGCTATGAAAAAAATATTTAAATTTTACCTAACTATATTGGAGAGTTGTAAGAAGGGGAGTGGCTCAATGTATCTCTACTTTTAAAAGATCACTCGGAGAGTTATGTGGAGAATGGATTGCAGGGGCAAGAGTGAACTTTAGGAGACTATTTAGACTAATAGATAGGAAACTATTGCAATAGTACAGGCAAGAGAGGATGGTGACTTGAACCAGTGCCCAGTGGAGATAGAGAAAAGAGAATGGATTGGGGATGTGTTTGGTGGGGGGAACAGAGTTAATAGGATTTACTGGATTGGTTGGATTGGGTAAAGATGAGGGAAAAGGAGGAATTAAGGATGATTTCTAAATTTTAAGTTGAATCCACCAAGTCACTGGTGCTATTACTTACGTTGGGTAAAAGCAGGGGAGGAACAGATTTGGACAGAAAAAAGAAAAATTTCTTTTCGGACATGGTTAGTTTGTGAGGATTATTAGACATCCAAGTGAGGTGGTATGTGACTCAGTACCCATCTAAACCCTTGCTTTCAAACCTTCCTATAGAGATTATACATTAAAGAACATGATTTCCCAGATTCTCTTGCAGTTACAATTCCACACAAGACTAGATTCTGGCAATTAGAGGTGTTCACAAACACTTGAAAGGCAAATGTAAGTATTTTAAGAGGAGATTGGATATTCTTGGGCACCTGGAGTCAAAACTACTACAGGTGAGCAGCAACGTACCTCCTAGCAGGACATTTCCATGTTGAGCTCCTTTCTCCTCAGTATGTTATTCCTGGCTATGTGGCATCCAGACCTGATTCCATGGCCTTTCAAAAAATTCTATAAGCTACCCAACACCCTGTAACAAATCCTGCTTCCTTAAATTGGCTTGTGAGGATTCTGTTACACACAACTAAGAATCCAGATTAATACAGTGTCAAATGTTGACAATTAGCATTGTTGTTAATAATCGTTGTGCTATCTCTCGTGATGCTCCATCCTTTCAGGAGTGAGTATGAAAATTTAATTTTAACCCATCGAAGTAGAGAGCTGAAAACACATATACACATAAATAAGCCTGATTTAATTATCCTCATCAATAAACAGAAGAAATTCCCCAGTAATTTCCTGGCCAAGGAAAATGCCTAAGATGCTAGGTTTGAGAAAACAGAGCCTAACAAGAAATAACAGATCAATACATGAAAAATAATAAATCAGGATTGGGAAACTCCCCTGACCTTCATCCAGCATTAGAGAATCTTTGGCAGCTTGTTCTTTACACTTTCCTGTGAACTGACAGCTTTTGTGTGGGTTTGATTTATGCTGTGAGGGAGTAAATGGCAATGATTTTTTTTTTTGTGTACTTGCCTACTGATCAAATGGCACTGTAGATAATTGATTCTAGGACTAAGGGGTCTCCAAAAGGCCTTCTAGCTATTCGGGAAAAATATCTTCAGTATCAGATGGGATTGGATAGTCAGTGAGGTCACATCAGCACATCATAGCCTGCTGGCTAATCTTTTACAACATATTATGGATGGGAAACTTACTCCTGCCTATTTCTAGGGAGGACCATTAAGCAATGGCAGACTCTGTATAATGGAGCCCTGGTGGCATGGTGGTTAAGCATTCAGCTGCTAACCAAAAGGTCAGCAGTTAAAATCCACCAGCTGCTCCTTGGAAACCCTACGGGACAGTTGAGAAACTTATTCCTGCCTATTTCTAGGGAGGACTATTAAGCAGTGGCAGACTCTTTACAATAACAATCTGGGTTACAGCAGACTCTCTAGGTGCCATGCCAGTGTGTACCATTCCCGTTTGCACCTACAGCTTTCTACTGGAAGCACCTATGACTCTGCCTGGGGATTTTCTTCGGCCACAGAAGCTTGGCCATGCTGGACAGGCTAGATGTGCTAGGGAGTTAGCACCCCTGGGAACACCCTTCAACTGATGATGGACTGGAGCTGGTGGATCAATAACTTATTGCTCCCTGGGTGGGACAATTCTGAGGCATGTTCTATACAGTCTCCCAGAGGGTCTCCAGTAGGATTAAACCCCAGTTGCTTACAGTGGTAACCTCTTCGTAACATGAGTTATGGCTACCTTCCCTTCCCTGCCTCACTTCCCTGTTCCCTTATTGGTGCAACTCCCAAATTAATTATTTTCATTCAAATTTTTGTCTCAGTGTCTACTTCCAGAAAAATCCAACCTCAGACAATGGTTAACATTTATATAGCAATTACCAATGGCATATACTGTTCTAAGCCCTTTATACTTATTACCTTATTTAATCCTCACAATGGCCCTGTGAAATAGGTAATATTTTTATCCTTATTTTTCAAAAGAGTATCCTGAGGCAGAGAAAGGTTAAATGATTTGTCTATGGTTGCATAGCTAGTAAGTTCAGGAGCCAGAATTTAAACAACAGGCAATCTGGCTCCAGAATCTGTGCATTTAACCACTATGCTATACTACAGAACTGTGCTGTCCGGTACAGCAGCCATTCAGCACAGGTAGCTATTTACATTTAAATTAATTAAAATTAAATAAAAAAAAAAATTCAGCTCCTTAGTTGCACTAGCCATATTTTACATTCTTAAGAGCCACATGTAGTCAGTGGCTATTGTATTGGGGAGCATAGATATAGAATATTTCCAGCATTGCAGAAAGTTCTATTGGACAGTGCTGCTAATAAACTATAGTCCAGAATACAAGACTCTCTTGTAAACCCATGGTCAGTCTCACACTTCCTTAATGCCATAGAAATACTGAAAGAAACCACAGAAACACTCACTATCCAGAAGTCTCCTCTATATAGGACAGAGCTGAGGGCTAGAAAAGACAGGAAAATTGTCTCTAAGTGGTTGAAGTAAATGCCACGAATCAATGCATTAGAGCTCTTTAGCGTTATTCATAGAAGAGACAGATCCTTCCCTTAACTCTCCTTCTGATTTGCTTCAGCCAGTTCTACTGAGCATGATTCTGTTGTTTTCCTGATGACATTGAATTAGAAGGTAAAAATCCAAGTAGACTGGGCCTGGAGCTAGAGGCAGATATAGTCACAGTGACCAGAAATAATCACCAAAAACATGATCCTGAGATCCTGATTGTGAGGAAGGAAATGAATAACTGGAAATGGGGGACCAAGAGCTCAAAAGCACGGCAGTTGGGGTCAGCAAGTGTGGAGGTAAACAGCATAGCTCAGGACATAGCACTGTGACTGATGTTCTTTTGTTGATGGCTGAGTCATCCAGAGAAGGTTAAGAGGAGAGTGTGATGCATTTTAAAAGGGTTTCCATCCAAAATGGCTTTCCAAAGGCGTGCTTTCCATTTAAACTAAGCTTCAGTTACCTAGGAATTTACCTTAGGGAGACCTCTCATTTTCTGAGAGTGCTGAATGAAGAACGTTTTACTCTAATAAGCTTTACGAGGAAGTTTAAGGTCCTGAAGTTCCACCTCCTTTGCAGTGTGGAACAATGCTCTCAGACAAGGAGAAGAGAGTCAATTTGGGTCCTGTGACTCTGAGCCAAGAAAGAATTTTAATCATCTCAGAGGAGCCCACCTGAGTAATTCCTTAATGTCACTCACTGAGTCTGTCCATCTTTCAGAGGAACCAGCTTGGGCCTGGGCCATCACACTTTGCTCATTCCCTGGCAGGCACTGACAAATCTAAAAATATTCTTGGGTCTCTAGACTTACATGAGTGGATGTTGGCATTTCTATTTCTCTGGGATTTGGGGAGGGCAGCCCCTCTAAGCAGGTGGCCTGTGACGGGGGAGTCAGAATTAGCTGAGGTAGAGTGCCCAGGGGATTGAGTGTCATTTGAGAGCTCTGTGAAGACTGTCTGCATCTCCCACCCTGTAGCCATTATTCTCAACTGGTTTGGCAGAAGGGAAAGCTACGTAAAGACTTAGATCTCTAGTGTAGACTCTGGTAGAGGAGGGAAAGCCACCAAGAAGCACCAAACCCGTTGGTGTCGAGTTGACTCCAACTCATATAGGACAGAGTAGAACTGCCGCATGGGGTTTCCAAGGAGCAGCTGGTGGATTTGAACTGCCAACCTTCTGGTTAGCAGCAGAGCTCTTAACCACCAAGAAGCAAGGACCTTGGAAAAGCACAGGGCTTTGAGCAATTAAATGCCTCTGTTGGTGGGTAATGAGAGGAGCTGAAAATAAGAGTGACTGTAAATCTTTAAAATGGGCAGTTAGACTACCAGTGATTTCCTTCTAAATTCTTTGCAGTCAGGTAACTATCCCTCCTGCGTCCCAGAAAAAACAAAACAAAAGAAAACTGGAGAATTGCCCTCTGAAGGGAATGAACCTGAGAGGCTCTAGATTGAAGGACACCAAGCACAACTCAGAGCAGACATGTGGCACAGTAATGAAAGTCTTCATAGTGAATGGTAAAAAACCTTCAGCTTCCTTCCTTGCTCATCAGGTTTATACTCTACCTCTAACCTAGAATGCTATTTCCAGAAAATTCTATTTCCTGAAGAATCTATCAACCATATAATGGTTAATGTGCTCCACTAAAGTGAGCGAGTAAACCAAGAATGAGGAAGAAATGAGATTCAGGAAAAGGGATCAATGAATGATGGGCACAAAGAAAATTAAGCAAATGAAAAGAGAGGGAATTAGTAACTCAAAACAAATGTACAAGGAAATGTAATCAGAGTACACTATATGGCTCAGCTGGGACTAATATGTACATGGTCATAATAATATAAACCTTGAATATCTATTTAACAAGCAAATAGATATTACTATATTTAGAGGATGTGAGTAGGATAGGGATTTTTGGGGGATGGAGGGAAGAGTGTTACACAAGGGCTCTTGGTAAGTACATTACTATAATATAAGCAGGAGCCCCTGGATGATTCAAATGGTTAAGGATTCAGCTGCTAACCAAAAGATTGGTAGTTGGAGTCCACCTGGAGGCACCTCGGAAGAAAGCCCTGTCCATCTACTTCGGAAAAGTCAGCCATTGAAAACCCTATGTCTACTCTGACACACATGGGGTCCCCATGACTTGGAGTCAACTCAACAGTCAACAGTTTTTGTTTTTAAAATTAATAATGTAAGCACAAGGAAGGGGTTTTTGTTTTGTTCACTGCTGAATTCCTAATGTCAGGCACATAATAAGTCCGCAAATATTTTTTGAATAAATGAAACTTCCTCCCAAGGAATATTTATTTTAGGAAAATCGTAAAGAAAACAAGGCAAATTTAAAATAAGAAAAACGAATTTCACAAGCTATAGTACCTGGAATCTGTTTCTTTCTAAAATTTTAAGAGGACCATTTTTCAAACGTGAAAAGTAACGATATAAAATATTTAAACTGAGCACAAAATATTTAAAAGATGATTTAAAAGTTAAAGCATTCCTGGAAAAATATTCTCTGTAAACTCTTGTTAGTTGGTTTGATTGGGGGATGCCTTAGAAGCTGAAGAGTTCCAGGGAAATCAGGATGCAATTTTCTAAAAAAAGCAAATTATTTTATTGACTTTTCCTCCCATTCACTGGCTAACGTAATACAAGGATGGATTGAGGAAAACCACCTCATTTTGCTTTTCAAATGGGTGGACTCCTAAAGAGAAGCCCTCAGTGCTTTCTCGCACATTACACAGATTCCAGAAAGTTTTCACCAGGACACGGATTCCTTTTATTAAGCAAAAAGAGGAGCGTCTTTGGCTCAACGATTTGCTCTGCCATCTAATGGAACTAAATTGGGTTTACAGCCCAATTCAGCTTGGCCAAAAATTTACTGCTGACAAAGATTCACGTTCTCTTATGGTAATGAACCCATGGAACTATTTTTTCCTCCATCCTCTCGCTCTCTCCCCTTTCACCAAGCATTTGCTATGCTCCTACTATATGCCAGGCACTGTACAAAGACACTAGTGGGGGAAGAAGACTATGTGAAATAATGCTGGCTGCTCAGAGCTAAAATAGCCAGTCCCATCCCGGGCACCCAAGAAGATGACGAGTGCGCGGAACCGGGTATATCTTTGTTAAGGTTGCTAAGCTTCTCTCCTGTCTGGTGAGCGCTCTGCTCAGAGCGCAGGGATCCGAGTCCGGGCGGCCATTATAGAAACCGCCTTGGAGTTGGTCGGACGCAAGCGCTCTCCGCAGGGTTGTGGGCCACCAAGTGCGCGCCCGTGTAGCGGAAGGCACAACCGGGTTTGCTCCCCTCGCGCAGGCAGCATGGTCTGGTCTGTCCCAATCTTTTTGGAAAGCTCTAGGGACACAGACCTGGTCTCTGGAGAGGGTGACGGCTTTCCATCCCTCAGCTTCGAGAGTTTAAAATGATTCCAGGTTGATATTTTTGGCCAAACACCAACCCAGACCTTCATGCACTTCCCGCCTACTCCCAGGGCCCCGCGCACCATTGATTACTTCGTGGAGTATCTTCTCTCCCGTCCCTCCTACCCCCGCCGCTGGCCCAGCTCTTTCTCCTTATCCCCAGAGCCCTATGTAGAGTGATGCTGCCCCAAGCTGCTGGGGCAGGCAACGAGCTCCGCCAGGGCTCCAAGACCCTGGCGGTGGTCGGGGAAGAGGTAGTGTAGAGCGCAAAGGCCTTACCCTGGTAGCCCCTCCCAAAAAGCCTTTCAGCCCGGCAGGTCCCTAAATCCCGCCAGAATCAGGAAAACGTGCACTGAAATCTCCCTTTGGATTCATAGGGCATTGGGAGGACAGGTCCCCAAGAAAGGTGGTGTCCAGGTTCCGGTTGTACCCAAAGCCGAGTCCGACAACGGTGGCGCAGAGATCTTATTGTATGGAAAAATTCCTTAGCAGCGGATTTAGTGAGGAATTTCAAGTGTCCTAGGAGTGGTAGCGGCATGAGGGAGCCCTGGTGGCTCAGTGGTTAAGAGTTTGGCTGCCAACCAAAAGGTTGGTAGTTCGAATCTACGAACCACTCCTTGGAAACCTTGACCAACAGGGTTGCCATGAGTCGGAATTGACTCGATGGCAATGGGCTTTTTTTGTTGTTGCTTTTTAGGAGTCCTAGGAATCGAGTGGACGGCAACTTTTTTCTTTTTAAGAGCCCTCCTGTCCTAGTCACGTATTGGTGTAACCCTGTCTTCCCGAGGGAGTAGGCGACTCTGGGCTATCTTGCCACCGTGCACTCTGCACGCCAGTGTTGTAGGCTCTGGACAGTCGCCGGAGTCTGCGGTCTGGATTCGTTGAGAGTTGCATGTGGTTTCAATTGCCCGAGTGCCGGCCGCCATCCCACCCTCTGGCCCCGTAGCAGATTCTGGATCTAATGGTTCCCAGGGTCCTGCCACAGAGAGTAAAAACCGGAGGGCCTAGACAGACATTCCCTGAATTCCTTTCTGTCTTGCAGAAGCATTGAGTAGCAGCCTGGGGGATCCCGAGAGGGCCCTGGTTTCGGCCCCTTCCCGGCATCCCCAAGCGAGACTTCAAGAGTGCGCTACCGGAGGCCAAGAGGCGCGGGCGAACGCAGTTACGGGCGCAGCTGCGGAGCCGCCAAACCGCGCAGAGCAAATCTGGAGGAGCCGGGGTGGGCGGTGCTTCCTCTCTTCCTCCCCACCTGCTCCTACTCTCCGCCGGTTCCGCGCCCTTTTGGCCAGAGTTTGCGTGTTTTCTCCACGTCGGGTTAGCTGCGGGCGGCCGCAGCGCCGAGTCTTAGAACCTAGCTTTCTATAGGAAAAAAGGGAGAAGCTGTATCAGTGACTGTGAATATGTGTGTGTGTGTGTGTGTGTGTATTCGCGCGCGCGTATGCTGTGAGTTGGCGCCAGAGTGTGTGCCCCTGTGTGTGTAAAGCGTGCCTGTCTTGGGGAGCAGAAACACGCGAGGTTGCTTTTGCGTATGGACATGGATGATTTGGGTTCCTGTGGGAGAGTCTTTTTTGCCAGTGTCAGGAGCGGGTTATCCAATAGGCAACATAAGCACGGTGCTTACCTTGCTTACCATAGCATCTGTAGTGAATAGTCTGATGTGGTGAAACCCATGTGAAATTGTTCACTACAGGTTAGTAAGTAAGCACAAGTAAACCCGTGCTTACCTTGCTTACTGGGCCATCCACCCCTGTCAGGGACTGTAAATTTGAAAAGAGGCTTTGATTCTGTACGAAAGTGCTGTGGGGTTGGGAGAGAAACAGATGTAAGCCATACCTGTAAGCAGAATCTTTGATGTGGTGGAAAAAAATGTGGAATTGTTCACTGAAGATGATCTGGTAAACAAGGTAAACACTGTGCTTACCTTACCTATTGGATAATCCGCCCCTGGCCAGTGGCTGATAAGGGCTCATAGGATTGATCTTGTGCTGGCTCTCTGCGGCAGTGTCTATGTGTGTGCGAAAAGTCAGTGTGGCGGGGGTTTCAGGTATGGGAGTACGTGACTGCCGCCCGGCGGGATGGAGGCGCGAATGCGTGCACCTACCGGTCTGTACCTAGGAGCCGAGCGCGTATGAAGCCCTGCAGGATGCCCCTTGGGTCTGCAGCACCCGCTCTCCTCCGCGCGTGGGCGCTGGACCCCCGTGCGCGCTCAGCTCTCCCGCGCTTCAGGGAAGTGGGGCGGGTGTGTGAAAAGAGATAGACACCCGGGCACAGGCCGTCCCAGCCCTGCAGCTTGGAAACAGGCGGCTAGAGTTTTAGGGCAGCTGTGTAAACCAACTCTGGTGCTGCAGTCGAGGTTTGGAGATTAGGGTGGGGGATGCCGCACCCTCTGTGCAGGCAGTGCCAGTGTAGCCTCCTCCCCAGTCCTCTCCCCGTTTCCACCAGTCCCAGAGACGTGTGTCAGAGACTGCTCGGCTGCCAGACTGGAAGCCAAACAACCTCCTCAGAGGCCGGTGTGCGCCAGGGCACTGTGGGCTGGGGCTATCTCAGGAACATCCAAGGTGGTCCCAAAAGACTAATCTTTTAACCCCCACCCCCACCACCGTGGGCTATTTCAGCTTCGATCCCTTTAAAACCCTGCACAACCTCCCTGGGGTCCAGGCTGTTAGGCCCGGGTTCGGCACTGGGGTGGCCAGAGGGGAGTGCGAGGTCGGAGTTGAGGCGTCAAGGGGAGGCGAGAGAAGCTCAGGCCCCGCATGTTGGTGACGCCAAACTCTCCCCCAACTTGCCCCCACTTCCTGGACGTCTAAGGCTCTTCGCTCTCTCTAGCCCCAGTCCCTCCACCTCCTCAAGCAATGACCTCAATGAAAACGACAGCGGGAGCGGACCGTCCCCTCCCTAGTGAGCGGGTGCCGGAAGCAAGAGCAATGACGCAATTGGAGCTCGGTCGGTCCTCTGATTGGCTAGTCCTGGCCACTTTGGATTGGCTGCGTGGGCTTGTGGGGTCCCCCCTCCCGCTATCATTAGAATAAGAACCGGGGGCTCTACCCGGTAGGCACCCACAGCAGGCGTTGTGCCCATCCCGGGTGGACCGGCCTCTCTCTCTGCCTCGAAACGCGGGTCGCCAGGTAAGGAACTTCCCATCCCGCTCACTCTAATAACCCGCCTCTTGATGAGGGCATTCAGTTTACTCTGTCTGCCTGCTTCTCCTTTGCCTCTCCACTGCCATCTCGGGCTGACCTACAGCAGGGTGGTCCCAGCCACCCTCTCTGCGGGGCTCGGGAAAAGGCGGGCGGTTGGGAGCTGTCTCCCACATTGTCTCCTAAAGAGCTCCAGTGAACCCCGAGCATCTCCAGGGCTCTGCCTGTGAGCTGGAAGCCCGTCGGCGCGCAGGATCCTGCCGGAGTTTGGCCAAGAAGTCCCCTGCGTCGTCTGCATCCTCAGGCATCATTTTTGGTTGCCGGGACGGCGGAGCTCTGAGCTTGCCTCAGAGGCACCTCCAGCCCGCGGGCATTCCTAGGACATCGGACCCGAACCTGGGGCAGTGTCGTCCGCGGACCAGGGCGGTGAGCTCGCCTCGCAGTGCGGGCGTCCAACAGCACCTGCTGGCCAATAAGCGCTCGGGCAGAGCGCCGGCACGTTAAATTAAACTTTCCCCAGATCCAAACCCGCAGAGTGAGAGATTAGCGCTCCTTTCCAATCTACGCTTTTCGCCCTCTCTTCCCATGCGTTGGCTGGAAGCCCAGCAGAGGGGAAAGGGTCCTAAATTTTTCTGTCCAGGAGAAGACAGGCTTGAGCGTGCAGAAGGTTGGATCTGGGTTGGTCTCTGCACAGATCAGGGCAAAAGGTGGGGAGTACATGCGCTTGTGTGTGTCTGTGGCTTTCTCCCTGGACTTCCACAGAGCAGAACCAGAATAGCCCTCCCCTCCTCCTTCGCCAGCACACCTGTTTCTGTTCCAGCAAGCCATTCACTCAATGTAACTTTAGAGCGTCACAGCAGCCCATTCCGCAGATGAACAAACAGAGGCATGGGGAAGTGAGGTAACCTGCCTGAGGTCACGCGGCAGTTGATGCAGAGGCAGGACTAGAACCTCGGTCTGCGGGCTCGAAGGTAGTGGTTGGTCTCAGTGCAGTGGTAACCTCATTCTGTTTTTACAGAGAGGCGCCATGGGCTTCGGGAAGTTCTCCCCCTTCCTCGCTCTTAGCATCTTGGTCCTGTGGCAAGCAGGCAACCTCCAGGCAGCGCCATTCAGGTGAGACAGCCCTCTCAGGAACGCACGCCCCTCCCACTGTACCTGGAATTAGACAGTTCCACTCTGAGGTCACAGTGGCACTTGGCTCCCAGTGAATCAGTGTCCTGGGATGGACATTGGCCTCAGGACCCGTCCCCCTGGGAGTCAGAGCGGCCACATGCTTAAAGGAGGGGGCAGGCAAGGGTCTCAGGGCCTGCATTGGGTTTGCTTCCTCTCCCCAGGTCTGCCTTAGAGAACAGCCCAGACCCGGCTACACTCAATGAGGAGGAAGCGCGCCTCCTGCTGGCTGCACTAGTGAAGGACTTTGTGCAGATGAAGGCCAGTGAGCTGGAGCAGGAGACTGAGGATTCCAGGTAAGTCTCCAGGCCCCGCCCAGCACAGGGCCTCCCCTCCCTCCTGGTATACACAGAAAGACAAATCCCAAGAGGTAGGAGAGAACACACCTGGCCAGGAGCCCTCCAGGAGGTCACCAGACCCAGCTGTTCTCAGGCTCCACTGAAGATAAATGTCCAGCTGCAGCTGGAGGGACTGTGGTTAGACTACATTAAAAGTTCTACTTCCAAAGACTGTTAGGAAGTGAATTGGGAAAGTGTGGAATCACTTACTCTGGGAATTGGTCTGGCCGTATTGAGAAGACCTCCCAGCACTGGATGAGTTAGGACTGGTAAGTGTGAGGCCCTGTATATCTCAGGAGCTTTTAGAAATGTGGCCCCACTTGATTAACCTGCATGTTATTCTTTCACACCTGCAAGGAGCCTTCACTCCACATTTGCAAGGTAAAGGCAAAGCCTTGCAGAGGGTGGGGCCACATAGAGCAGTGTCTGAGGTAGGTCTGGGGTCTTTAGATATGAAGGACCTGCCTGCTCTCTGTGGAGCATCTATGGAGATATGCATGTTGTCACGGGGCCAGAGAGAGCACCTTCCTCACTCCACCTCCCGGTACACCCTGAGCTTGGAGCAGAGACCACCCCCTGACCTGGCCTCAGAACTGCCCTGAAGAGACATGCATTGCACCTTTATCCACCCTGAGAATCCCCTCTGCAGAGCATGAAGGACTGACCAGCATGTGGAATGTGGGGAAAGGTCACCCTTTCCCCACCCTAGCCCTTCCTCACACTGCCCTGGCCCGGTCTACCTCTGAATCTCCTGAGGGAGGATGTATGAGCTGCCCACCTGCCTGCCCCTCCTGCCCCTGCTTGAGGTGCCCCTCCCTGGTCTAACCTTCCGCGTGACTGCCCACGGGGCAGAGCATGGTGCATGGTACTGTCTGGCATGTCTTTTCCCTGCAGCCTGGACAGCCTCAGAACTAAGCGGTGCAGTAGTCTGAGTACCTGCATGCTGGGCACATACTCGCAGGACCTGAACAAGTTTCATACGTTTTCTGGCATCAACTTCGGGGCTGGAACACCTGGCAAGAAAAGAGGCAGATATGGCCGGCGGTTTTGAGAGTGACAGCTCCTCCTACTTATGCCAACTGAACTCCTCCCACTCCTTCCTGATTTCGTTTCTTACTTCCTCTTATGAATTTGATGCATGCGTATCCCTCTCTAATTGCTATTCAAGCTATATTTGGTAGTTTTGCTTATGACAGAGAATGTCGGGGACCTCACGATGGAAGGAGAAAGAGCAGGGCTCATGGACCTGGTTAAAATCAAAGAGAATGAGGGTAGTTTCTTGAGACCCTGGAGGATTTCGTGGCATAGCCCTCTATTTCCTGCTTCTGAATGTATTAAATAAGCACCTCCCTCATATCTCATGTGGTGAATAAACTATTTTTCGAAAAGGACCTATGCTGTGTTGGTCATTGCTTTGGCCCACATTCAAGACTTGGGGGCCCAGGGCCTATGCTTAGAATAAGTAGCTTTAGCCTCAAGGTAGCTGGGCCCAGGGCTTGGTCGGTGGTCCCTATGAAACAGCTCAAGCATCAAGAACAGTATGCTAAGGAGCAGGTAAGCACCTCTGGGAGAGGGTGCTGCAAACCCTGTTATCTAAGCTTCTTCCAGGTAAGACTTTAGGGGATTTTCATTTCCCTTGGAAGTTTTGTTGGTGCTTGTGGCTGGGGCACGGCCTCTGTATACTCCCTGGGTGTTTTGGGATGGGGCTGGGCCTTTGTTGACCACTCATTCCTGGTCCCAAAGGGACTGTGTGTAAGGGGCATTTCCACTCTGGCAAGTGTGAAGCCAGGGAGCGGACCACAGGGTTTCAGCATGTGCCCATACTAGGAAATGGGTTTTCTGCCATAGCCTTTGGGAAGGCGTCTAGCAAAGGCTGCCAGGCAATTTCCCCTAACAGTTTTGATAATTGCATTTAGGAGAAACACTTACTGTTAAGTGGTATGTCAAAGAACTGCGTTCCTTTATGTTGATCGCATGGGGCAGGTTCCTTCCCACCAGCCTCTCACTTGACAGGCCTTCCCTTCTTTCTCTGCTTGCAAATCAGTGTCACCGCCCAGAAGAGAGCCTGCAACACTGCCACCTGTGTGACCCACCGGCTGGCAGGCTGGCTGAGCAGATCAGGGGGCATGGTGAAGAGCAACTTTGTGCCCACTGACGTGGGATCCAAGGCCTTTGGCCGGCGCCGCAGGGACCTTCAGGCCTGAGCAGCTGAGGGACTCAAGGAAGAAGGTGACTTCCCTTATATTCTGGGGGAAGGGAGGGGAAGGGCTTTGAAGGTTAAGATCCACATTTTGAAGCCCTCTGGACTTGGTAGGTTCTTTAGTTCCCTTTTCTCCAATTACATTCTTCCTCCTAAGGTAGAATTCCTTCTAGAACTAAGCTTTAAATCAGAATATTAGGAGATGCTGCAGAGATGCAGTGTCCTCTTTCTGAGAAGAGAAATGAAAAAATGCTTGCTGGATTCAGAAAGGGAGAGGCTTGCAAACCTTAACAGGGGCCACTCCTTATTAATGAGTGCAGGCTCAGAAAGTGTTCAACCCTTGATTAGTGTTCACAGATTCAGGCCAGAGGGCTGTAATCATTATATTATATATATGTATATATAATATAATTACATGTATATGAGATATATGAAGGATATATACATATATATAACCCATTGCCATCAAGTTGATTCTGACTCATAGCGACCCTATAGGACAGAGTAGAACTGCCCCATAGGGTTTCCAAGGAGTGGCTGATAGACTTGAAGTGCTGACTTTTTGGTTAACAGCCATAGCTCTCAACCACTGCACCATCAGGGTCCCTATATCCCTTTATACATATATATGTATATATGTATATATATATGTATCTATATATGTATATATCTATATATGTATCTATGTATGTATCTATATATGTATATATATGTATCTATATATGTATATATATCTCTATCTATATATGTATATATATATATGTATCTATATATATATATAAAGGATGCTGATGGCACAGTGGCAGTTCAAACCCACCAGCCGCTCCACAGGAGAAAGATGTGGCAGTCTGCTTCCATGAAGATCTACAGTCTTGAAAACTCTATTTATTTACTACGACTACTAATAACAGTTGAACTGGTTTTATTTTCATTTACCATGCAAAGCCTGCTTATATCTCATATCTATAATTTATTAATACTGTTTAAAGAAGCACTTCTGAGAATTAGTGTCATTTTCAGTAGTAATTGTGATTATTCCACCATTCTTCTCTTCCCTCCTCCTCTGCCTCCTCCTCTTCTTCTTTTTTGGTCCTAGGTACCATGAAGCTGAACTCACCACTTCTATTAATTTTGCTGACAACCGCTTGGTGAGAAAGCCCCATGGAAGATACACATTTTCATCCTAATTAGATACTGAAAAAAAGCACCTTTGTCATTTGAAAGGAATGAAACTGAATGCAAAATAGGCGATTTCCATATATGTTGTGCATCGTATTTATATTTGATTCTCTGTCCAGTAAATGTTACAGCATCTCTCAATGGCTTATCTGGTGGCAAGATTTGGTTCTTTGAGAGACATCCTGTTGATCTTGGCAGCTCTGCCAAACCTTAGGGGGACATGAAATCACTGCCTCTTGTGGCCTCTGGGGACAAGTAGTAATGGTGATGCTGTGCCTTGTTGTCTAAGAACATGATTGTATAATTTGTTTAAGGAAATGTCAATACTGTGCCATTTGTGAACTTCATCAAAATTAAAAACATATTTTGAATACACTTGGTTCAAGTCCCTGGTGGTTCATTTCAACTTTTTTTTCCTATGTAGTAGTAAGATAATAATAATTTATTGAGCGGACCAGATGATTTTCTAAGTAGGTGCTTTATGCCTGTTAATTCATTTAATCTTTACAACACTGTGGGGTAGACACCATTGTTATTTCCACTTAACGTCTGAGGAAACTGAGACATGGAGAAGTGAAGTCCTAAGTCACACTGATAGGCAGTGGCAGAGTGAGTACTTCAACCAAGGTGTCTGTGTCCAGAGCTTACATTTGAAACCACTACACTACATGCTTCTCAACAGAGGCTCTTGATACTTTCCAGACTCCTGTGAGCCATTCTTTGACCTAGCTGCCTCATGTGCTAGCCCCTCAGATTTGGGAGACACATGGAAAATTTTTAAACATTCAAACAATCTCGTATTTATGTAATATAATGAACCCCATATGCCCATTACTTGACTTCTACAATGATCAATTTATGGTCAATGTTATTACATTTATATCCTAGCCACCATCCCTCCCCATACTTATCCCTCCCCATACATCAATACATCCATAAATATTTCACCACATGTTTCTAAATGAGAAAAGCTCTTTTAACATAACAAAAATATCTAAAATACATGGGCAATTTCTTAATTCTTTTATATAATCACACATCCAGTCATAATTCCCCAATTGTCTTACATAAAATCAGAGTTCAAATGAGGTCCTCACATTGCTATTAGCTGATATCTTTTAAGGTTCTTCTAATTTAGAGGTTTCCCCCCCAACCTTTCTCCCCCTTGCAATTTATTTGTTGGACAGACTAGGTTTTTTTGTCCAATAGCGTTTTCCACATTCTGGATTCTGATGATTGCATCGCTGTGGTGAGGTTTAACATGTTCCTCTATCTTCTGTGTTCCTGTGAATTGGCAGTAAGTGAGGGGGAAGAGAGGTAATGGAGAGGACAGATGATGTAGGGCTTTGTAGGGCATAGGAAAGACTTTGGCTTTCTATCAGTCAAGTTCTAGTCAGGAAAACAGAAGCCACATCAGTAATTTTAACAGAAAGAATTTAATATAAGAAATTGGCTCAATAGTTATTAGAGTACTGAAAAGGCAAAAGACAACAAGAGGTAGCCCAGAGATAGAAACTGTAGGAAGCAGCTACCACCTGCAGGGCTAGGGCAACAAAGGAAACAGGTGGGGTGATTACAATCTAGAAACTTGCATAAAGCTTTTCAGACCATTGACAGGGGTCAGCTGATGCCAGTATCTTTGAAGGGATGCAACAAGGCTAGTCTAGGAGTATGGAAAAACAAAACAAAACCAACTTCCCTGCCAGAGTAAAGAAACATTGTAGGTGACATTGACAGAAACAGAAACCAGAATTGGAAGGAGTAAGTCTCTTCTCCTTCCTCTTGCCTTCTTGTTTCCTTTTTACACCCCTAATAGGCAGAGCCTAATGGAAGCAGTGGAGCCCTGGTGGTGAAGTGGTTAAGAGTTTGGCTGTTAACCAAAAGGTTGGCAGTTCAAATCCACCAGCTGCTCTTTAGAAACTCTATGGGGCAATTCTACTCTGTCCCATAGGGTCGCTTGCTATGAGTTGGAACTGACTAGATGGTACCTAACAACAATAATAACTACAACAATGGGGAGCAGCTGGTAAAGGAAAATGGGGTTTGCAGAGCCCCAGCCTATGTCTTTTTTTTTTAAGAATTTAATTTTAAATTTACTTAGTAAAATTTATTCTTTTTGATGTCCAGTCCTATGAGTTTTGACAAATACCACCAACACATTTAAAATACAAAATGGTTCTATCACTTTCCAAAATTCCCTCATGCTTTCCCTTTGCAGTCAATTGCTCCCCCAGCCCTCAACCACTGGCAATGACTGTTCTGTTTTCTGTTTCTATAAAACGTATTTTTGGATGCACTTGGTTCAAGTCTCTGGCAGTATGTTTTCCAGAATATCATATAAGTGGAATCAGTATGTAACCTTTTGATCCTGGCTTCTGTTACTTAGCATAATGCATTTGAGATTTATTCATGTTGGGTATATCAATAATTTGTTTTTTCTATTGCTGAGTAGTATTACATTGTATCATACGCCACCGTTGGTTTATCCATTCACCCGCTGAAGGACTCTTGGGTCGTTTCCAATTTTTGGCATTTATGAATAGAATTACTATGAACTTTCATGTACAGGTTTTTATGTGAAGATAGGTGTAGTGAGCTGAATGGTGGCCCTCAAAAAGATACGTTTATGTTCTAATACCTGTAATTTGTGAAAGTTACCTTATTTGGAAAAAGGCTCTTTGCAGTTGTAATTAAACCAAGGATTATAAAATGAGATTATCCTGGATAATCTGGGTGGGCCCTAAATCCAATGACAAGTATCCTTATAAGAGATACACAGAGAAGAAGACAGACACATATCAGAAGTTGATGTGACTACAGAAGCAGAGATTGGAGTGATGTGGCCACAAGCCAAGGAAGCTGGCAACCACTAGAAGTTAGAAGAGCCTCTAAAGCCTCTTTAGGATGCACAGCCCTGCTGACACCTTGACTTCAGACTTCAGACCTCCAGAATGGTGAGAGAATACATTTCTGTTGTTTTAAGCCACCAAGTTTGCGGTAATTTTTTACAGCAGCCCTAGGAAATGAATACAATAAATTTTCATTTCTTTTGGGTAAATACCTTGGAGTGGGATTCTTAGGTCATATGACAAGTGTATATTTACATTTATAAGAAATTGCCAAACTGTTTGGCAAACTGGCTGTATCATTGTGCACTCCCACCAACCATGTATAAGAGTCCTCATTACTCCACATCCTTGTCAACACTTAATATTGTCAGTTTTTTAAAAAAATCTTAGCCATTCTAATGGGTGTGTAGAGTATCTCATTATGGTTTTCATTTGCATTTCCTAGTGACTTTTTCCCCCATGCATATGTCAGTAGACCAATCATAGGGTCTACCATGCCAGGAATGACAATTTGAAGAGGAATGGCATGCATTCATCGTCACAAAGAACATTTCAAGATCTACCTAAAGTACAACGCTGTTAGTGATAGGATAATATCCATATGCCTAAAAGGAAGACCAGTTAATACAACTATTATTCAAATTCATGCACCAACCACTAAGGCCAAAGATGAAGAAATTGAAGATTTTTACCAACTTCTGCAGTCTGAAATTGAACTAACATGCAATCAGGATGCATTGATAACTACTGGTGATTGGAATGCGGAAGTTGGAAACAAAGAAGAAGGATCGGTAGCTGGAAAATATGGCCTTGGTGACAGAAGCAATGCCGGAGGTCGAATGAGAGAATTTTGCAAAACTAATGACTTCTTCATTGCAAATACCTTTTTTCAACAACATAAAGGGCAACTATACACATGGACCTCACCAAATGGAATACAAAGGAATCAAATCAAATACAACTATGGAAAGAGACGATGAAAAAGCTCAACAATATCAGTCAGACCAAGGATAGGGGCCGACTGCAGAACAGACCATCAATTGCTCATATGCAAGTTCAAGGTGAAGCTGAAGAAAATTAGAACAAGTCCACAAGAGTCAAAGTACGGCCTTGAGTATATCCCTCCTGAATTTAGAGACCATCTCAAGAATAGATTTGATGCATTGAACACTAATGATTGAAGACCAGATGAGCTGTGGAATGATATCAAGGACATCATACATAAGGAAAGCAAAAGGTCATTAAAAAGACAGGAAAAAAAGACCAAAATGATGTCAGAAGAGACTCTGAAACTTGCTCTTCAAAGTCGAGTCCCTAAAGCAAAGGGAGGAAATGATGAAGTAAAAGAGCTGAACAGGAGATTTCAAAGGGTGTCTCGAGAAGACAAAGTAAAGTATCATAATGACATGTGCAAAGACCTGGAGATAGAAAACCAAAAGGGAAGAACATGTTCAACATTTCTCAAGCTGAAACAACTGAAGAAAAAATTCAAGCCTTGGCTTGCAATAGTGAAGGATTCTATGGAGAAAATATTGAACAACACACGAAGCATCAAAAGAAGATGGAAGGAATACACAATCACTACACCAAAAAGAATTGGTCGATGTTCAACCACTTCAGGAGGTAGCATATGATCAGGAACCAATAGAACTGAAAGAAGAAGTCCAAGCTGCACTGAAGGTATTGGCAAAAAACAAGCCTTCAGGAATTGACGGAATACCAACTGAGATGTTTCAACAAACAGAAGCAGTGCTGAAAGTGCTCACTCATCTATGCCAAGAAATCTGGAAGACAGCTACCTGGCCAACAGACTGGAAGAGATCCATATTTATGCCTATTTCCAAGGAAGTTGATCCAAATGAATGCAGAAATTATTGAACAATATCATTAATATCACAGGCAAGTAAAATTTTGCTGAAGATCATTCAAAAGCGGCTGCAGCAGTACATTGACAAGAAACTGCCAGAAATTCAAGCTGGATTGAGAAGAGGACGTGGAATGAGGGACATCATTGCTGATGCCAGATGGATCGTGGCTAAAAGCAGAGAATACCAGAAATACGTTTACCTGTGATTCATTGACTATGCAAAAGCATTTGACTGTGTGGCTTATAAGAAACTATGGATAACATTGTGAAGAATGAGAATTCCAGAACACTCAATTGTGCTTATGAGGAACCTGTACGTAGATTAAGACGCAGTCATTTGAACAAAACAAGGGGATACTGTGTGGTTTATAGTCAGGAAAGGTGTGGGTCAGGGTCGTATCCTTTCACCATACTTATTCAATCTGTATGCTGAGCAAACAATCTGAAAAGCTGGAATATACGAAGAAGAATGGGGCATCAGGATTGAAGGAAGACTCATTAACAACCTACGTTATGCAGATGACACAACCTTGCTTGCTGAAAGTGAAGAAGATTTGAAGCACTTACTGATAAAGATCAAAGACTACAGCTTTCAGCATGGATTACACCTCAACATAAAGAAAACAAAAATCCTCACAACAGAACCTATAAGAAATATCATGACAAACGGAGAAAAGGTCAAAGTTGTCAAGGATTTCATTTTACTTGGATCCACATTCAACACCCATGGAACCAGCAGTCAAGAAACCAAATCTTCTGCAAAAGGCCTCTTTAAAGTATTCAAAAGCAAAGATGTCACCTTGAAGTCTAAAGAGCACCTGACTCAAGTCATGGTACTTTCAATGGCATCACATGCGTGCGAAAACCGGACAATGCATAAGACCAAAGAAGAATTGATGCCTTCTCATTGTGGTGTTGGCGAAGAATGTTGACTATACCATGGACTGCCAAAAGAATGAACAAATCTGTCTTGGAAGAAGTACAACCAGAATGTTCCTTGGAAGCAAGGATGGCGAGACTACGTCTCAAGCACTTTCGACATGTTATCAGGAGACATCAGTCCCTGGAGAAGGACATCATGCTTGGTAAAGTACATGGCCAGTGAAAATGAGGAAGACCCTCAACAAGATGAATTGACACAGTGGCTACAACAGTGGACTCAAGCATTACAACAATTGTGAGAACGGTGCAGGACTGGGTAGTGTTTCCATCTGTTGTACACGGGGTTTTTGTACATGTACATGTTGTGCAGGTGTTTTTTTTAATTGTCCTTTAGATGAAGGTTTACAGAGCAAACTAGTTTCTCATTAAACAATTAATACACATATTGTTTTGTGGCATTCTTTGCCAACCCCATGACATGTCAACATTCTCCCCTTCTTGACCTTGGTTTCCCCATTACCAGCTTTCCTGTTCCCTCCTGCCTTCTCATCCTTGCCCTGGGCTGGTGAGCCCATTTAGTCTCGTTTTGTTTTATGGGCCTATCTAATCTTTGGCTGAAGGGTGAACCTCAGGATTGACTCAGCACTGAGCTAAAAGAATGTCCGGGGGCCATACTCTCGGGGTTTCTCCAGTCTCTGTCAGACCAGTAAGTCTTTTTTTTTTTGAGTTAGAATTTTGTTCTTCATTTATCTCCACCTCTGTCTGGAACCCTCTATTGTGATCCCTGTCAGAACATTTGGTAATGGTAGCCAGGCTCCATACAGTTGTGCAGGACTCAGTTTGGTGGATGCTGTGGCACTTGTGGTCCGTTAGTCTTTTGGACTAATCTTTCCCTTGTGTTTTTGGTTTTCCTCATTTTCTCTTGCTCCAGATGGGGTGAGACCAGTGGAGTATCTTAGATGGCCGCTCACAAGCTTTTAAGATCACAAACACTACCCACCATAGTAGAACGTAGAACATTTTCTTTATAAGCTATATTATACCAATTGACATAGATGTTCCCTGAAACCATGGTCCCCACAGCCCGCAGCCCCGTAACTGGGTCCCTGAGGGAGTTTGGATGTGTCTATGGAGCTTCCATGACCTTGTCTTGCACAAGTTGTGCTGGTTTCCCCAATATTGTGTACTGTCTTACCCTTCACCAAAGTAACCACTTATCTATTGTCTGTTTAGTGTTTTCCCCTCCCTACCCCTCCCCTCCATTGTAACCTTCAAAGATTGTTTCTTTTTGTGTGTAAATCTTTTCATGAGTTTTTATAGTAGTGGTCTCATATAGTATTTGTCCTTTCGTGATTGACTTATTTCACTCAGCATGATGCCCTCCACATTCATCCTTGTTATGAGATGCTTCACAGATTCATCATTGTTATTTAACGTTGTGCAGTATTTCCTACTATGTACCATAGTGTGTTTATCCATTCATCTGTTGATGGGCACCTAGGTTGTTTCCATCTTTTTGCTATTGTGAACAATGCTGCAATGAACATGGGTGTGCATATGTCTATTCGTATGATGACTCTTATTTCTCTAGGATATATTCCTAGGAGTGGGATTGCTGGATCATATAGTATTTCTATTGATAGCTTTCTAAGGAAGCACAATATCATTTTCCAAAATAGTTGTACCATTTTGCATTCCCACCAGCAGTGCATAAGAGTTGCAGTCTCTCCATAGCCCCATATTGTTATTTTGTTTTTTTGATTTGTGCCAGCAATGTTGGGGTGAGATGGATCTCATTGTGGTTTTGATTTGCATTTCTCTAATGGCTAGTGATTGAGAGCATTTCCTCTTGTATCTGTTAGCCACTTGAATGTCTTTGGTGAAGTGTCTGTTCATATCCTTTGCCCAGTTTTTAATTGGATTATTTGTCTTTTTGTTGTAGAGGTGTTGGATTTTCCTATAGATTTTAGAGATTAGATCTTTGTCAGATTTGTCATAAACAAATTTTTCCCTGTCTGTGGGTTCTTTTTTTTACTCTTTTGGTGAAGTCTTTTGATGAGTATAAGTGTTTAATTTTTAGAAGATCCCAGTTATCTAGCTTATCTTCTGCTGTTTGTGTATTGTTATTGTTTTTATCCTGTTAATGCTGTGTATTAGGGCCTCTAAAGTTGACCCTATTTTTCCTTCTATGATCTTTATAGTTTTTGGTTTTTGATCCATTTTGAATTAGTTTTTGTATATGGTGTGATGTACGCGTCCTGTTTCAAATTTTTTGCAGATGGACATCCAGTTTTGCCAGCACCATCTGTTAAAAAGATGGTCTTTTCTCCATTTGATGAAATTTGGGCCCTTGTCGAAGATCAGGTGACTGTAGGTGGATGGATTTACATCTGGGTTTTCAATTCTGTTTCATTAGTCAGTGTATCTGTCATTGTACCAGTACCAGGCTGCTTTGACTACCATAGCTGTATAGTAGGTTCTGAGGTCAGGTAGTGCCTGTCCTTCTACTTTCTACTTCTTCTTCAATAGTGCTTTACTTATCCAGGGCCACTTCCCATTCCATATAAAGTTAATGATTAGTTTTTCTATCTCTTTAAAGAATACTGTTGGTATTTAGATCGAGATTGCATTGTATTTGTACATTGCTTTGGATAGCATTGACATTTTCACAATGTTAAATCTACCTATCCATGAGCATGGTGTGTTTTTTCCATTTATGTAGATCTCTTTTGCTTTCTTGCAGTAGTGTTTTGTAGTTTTCTTTGTATAGGTCTTTTATGGCCCTAGTTAGATTTACTCCTAAGTATTTTATTTTTTTAGGGGCTATTATAAATGATATTGTTTTCCTGATTTCCTTTTCGTCATTCTCTTTATTGGTGTACAGGAATCCAACCGATTTTTGTACATTTATCTTCTATCCTGCTACTCTGCTGAATCTTTCTATTAGTTCCAGTAGTTTTATCATGGAGCTTTTGGAGTTTCTACATATAGTATCATATCATCTGCAAATAAGGATAGTTTTACTTCTTCCTTACCAATTTAGATGCACTTTATTTCTTTTTCTTGCCTTATTGCTCTAGCTAGGACTTCCAGTACAATGTTGTGTTAAATAGGAATGGTAATAAATGGCATCCTTGTGTTGTTCCTGTTCTCAAAGGGAACGTTTTCAGCCTCTCTCCATTAAAGATGATGTTGGCTGTTGGTTTTGTATAGATGCTCTTTTTTTATCTCAAGGAATTTCCCTTCTATACCTATTTTATTGAGAATTTTTATTAGGAATGGGTGTTGGACTTCATTGACTGCCTTTTCTGCGTCAATTGAGATGGTCATGTGACTCTTTTATCTTATTTCTGTGGTGGATTACATTGATTGATTTTCTAATGTTGAACCATTCTTGCATACCTAGTATGAATCCCACTTGGCAATGTTGTATTCTTTTTTGATACGATGTTGAATTCTATTGGTTAGAATTTTGCTGAGAATTTTTGCATCTATATCCATGAGAGATATTGGTCTGTAATTTTCTTTTTTGTGGTGTCTTTGCCTGGATTTGGTATCAGGGTTATACTGGCTTCATAGGATGAATTTGGAAGTATCCCTTCCTTTTCTGTGTTCTGAAATAGTTTGAGTACTGGTGTACACTTTTCTCTGAATGTTTGGTAGAATTCTCCAGTGAAGCCATCTGGGTCAGGGCTTTTTTTTTGTTGGGAGTCTTTTTTTACTACCTTTTCAACCTCTTCTCTTGTCTGTTTACATTTTCAACATCATTTTGTGTTAGTTTGGGTAGGTAGAGGAAATTTGTCCATTTCCTCTAGGTTTTCAAATTTGTTGGAGTATAGTTTTTCTTATTCCTCTGTTATGATCCCTTTTATTTTAGTTTGGTCTATTGTCAAGTCCCCCATTTCACTTCTTATTTGGTTTATTTGCATTCTCTGCTGTTTTTTTTTTTTTTTTTGTCAATTTGGCTAATGGTTTGTTGATTTTGTTGATCCTTTCAAAGAACCAATTTTTGGTTTTATTGATTCTTTCTATTGTTTTTCTATTCTCAATTTCATTTGTTTCTACTCTGATCTTTATTATTTCCTTTCTTCTGGTGGCTGTGGGCTTCTTTTGCTGTTCTCTTTCTGTTTGTTCGAGTTGTGTAGTTAATGTTTTGAGTTTGTCCCTTTCTTCTTTTGATGGGTGCATCTGTTGCTGTAAATTGACCTCAGAGCACTGTCTTTGCTGTGTCCCAAAAGTTTTGGTATGATGTGTGTTCACTCTCATTTGCTTCTAGGAATTTTTTTATTCCATCTTTGATTTCTTCTACTACCCAGTAGTTTTTAAGCAGTGTGTTATTCAGTTTCCAGGTATTTGATTTTTTTTCCTTGCTCTTCCTGTTATTAGTTTCTACTTTAATGGCATTGTGATTAGAGAAGGTACTTTGTATTATCTCAATGTTTTGGATTTTGTTGAAGGTTGCTCTGTGGCCTAAGATGCTGTCTATTCTGGAGAATGTTTCTTGTGCATTGGAAAAGAGTGTGTACTTTGCTGCTGTTGGATGGAGTGTTCTATATATGTCTATGAAGTCAAGTTGGTTGGTTGTGGCCTTTAGATCTTCTGTGTCTTTGTTAAGTTTCTTTCTAGATGTACTGTCCTTTACTGAGAGTGGTGTGTTGAAGTCTGCTACTATTATTGTGGAACTGTCAATTTCTCTTTTCAGTGCTGTTACAGTTTGTTTTATGTATTTTGGAGCCCTGTCATTGGGTGCATAAATATTTATTATGGTTATGTCTTTATGATGGATTGTCCCTTTAATCATTATATAATGCCCTTCTTTGTCCTTTATGGTGAATTCTGTTTTAAAGTTTATTTTATCTGAGATTAGTATTGTCACTCCTGTACTTTTTGGTAGCTGTTTGCTTGATATATTTTTTCCATTATTTGATTTTTAATAAATTTATGTCTTTGTTTCTAAGGTGTGTCTCTTGTACACAGCATATTAATGGATCCTGTTTTTTTAATCTGTTCTGTCACTCTCTGTCTCTTTATGGGTGCATTTAGGCCTTTTAAGTTCAGTTTGATTATTTATAGGTGTGAATGTATTGCTCCCATTTTGTAGTGTTTTTTTTTTTTTTTTGTGGTGCTGACATTTTCTTTGTTCCTCTTAATCTCCTGTGCTGAGTTCCTTTTCTTTGTGGATTTTTTTTTCTGTTTCTTTCGTTTTCATAGATTTTGTGTTTATTGAAACTTCACGTTTTTCTTCTTTATTTTGATGAGTAGGTTTGTTAACCTTGTTTGTGGTTACCTTGAAATTTACCTCCATCTTCCTAAGTTTAAACTGGTTTTTTATTATGTGATATCACCTTAATTCCTCTCCATTTGAAGGTTCTATACCTACACCGTTTAGTTCCTCTTTTATTGTTCTGATATTTTTGTCATTTACAGATTAACCTCTCTGGTTCCTTGTTGTAAATCTTTTAGTTTTGTTTTATCCTTGAGAGTTCATTACCAAGGTTGATATCTGGCTGATGCAGTCTTGCATCCTAGATTTAGGCTGTTGTCTGATGTTGTTTGCTCTATAACTGAAGGACTCCCTTTAATAGTTCTTGTAATTTTGGTTTGGTGTTTACATATTCCCTTAATTTCTGTTTATATGGAAACGTCCTAATTTCACCATCATATTTGAGTGAGAGTTTTGCAGGATATACTATTCTTGATTGGCAATTTTTTTCTTTCAAGGTTTTATATATGTCATCCCATTGTCTTTTTGCTTACAAGATTTCTGCCAAGTAATCAGAGCTTAGTCTTATTGTTTCCCCTCTGTATGTGACTTTTGGTTTTTCTTGACCTGTTCTCAGGATTCTTTCTTTGTCTTTGGTTTTAGTGAGTGTGATTATGATATGTCTTGGTGATTTTCTTTTGGGGTCTATCCTTTATGGGGTTCATTGAGTTTCTTGGATGGTCAACTTTTTGTCTTTCATGTTATTAGGGAAGTTTTCTGTCAACAATTCTTCAATGATCCTTTCTGTGTTTTCTGTTTTCTCCCACTTTTCTGGAACTCTGATCACTCCCAAATTTTTGCTTTTGTTTGTATCTCACATCGTTCTCAGGGTTTCTTCATTCTTTTCTCTTATTTTTCCTCAAAGAAAGTGATATCCAAGGGTTTGTCTTCAATTTTGCTGATCCTGTCTTCTAGTTTCAAGCTTGCTCCTTAAACCTTCTATGACACTATTCATTTCTGAAATCATGTTGTTTATCTCTTGGATTTCTAATTGCTGTTTTTGTAAGATTTCTAGTTGTGAATTTATTTTGACATTTTGTGCCTGTATTATTTTCCTGAACTCTTCCATTGTTTTGTCTGTCTTTTCCATGATTTTGTCAATTTTTTCCTTGTTTTTGGCTGCTTTTTCCATCATCTCTTGGACAGCTCTGAATATTAAAGTTTTGAATTCCCTATCAGGTGGTTCCAGTGCCTTTTCTTCTATCGAAAGGTCATCTGGTGTTTTGTTTTGGACCCCCACTGAACCATCCTGTCCTTTTTTTATGTTTTGATATTTTCTGCTGTCTTCAGAACATTCAGTAATTATTTTCTTCTTTTATTGGTTGTAGATTTGTTTGTTTCATCCTGCTTTTTTGTTTTATTTGGTTATGTCTGGCCAGGTGGGCTGGGTGTTCTTTGCTGTTTGCTCATCTGTGGATATGATACTTCTTACCACCTTTTCCAACTGGTTGAACCAGTGACTCAGCTACTTTTGCAGCAGGGCAGGTCCAGCAGAGGGGGAGAGCAGGGAATGGATCGTTTGCAGCACATACTAGGACCAACAGGGCGGGGCCAGGGGACAGTGCAGGGCAGGGTTGGGTGGTCCAAGCCTGTGCTGCTCAGTTGTGGGGTGCTCAGTGCGTGGTGAAGATAGGCAGGAGGGAATGGGAGGATGTGATGTATGGAGCTAAGTGGGTGTAGGGAAGAAAAAAAAAGAAGAGAAAGAAACAGAAGCCAAAAGAAAAAAAAGGAAAAACAAAACAAAACAAAACAAAACAAAAAAACAAGTTGCTGTGGGAGCTTGTCACTGGAGTAGTGCAGACCCAGGGAAGTCTTGTGCTGGTGGCTTTTTAAGCAGGTGGTGTGGCACAGCCCATCGAGAAGGTGCAGAGTTGGCACATGCAGCTAGGTGGGCGGGAGAAAGGAAAGGAAGGAAGGGAGAGAGAGAAATAAAGAAACTGGAAAGAAAAAAAATAAAAAAAGAGAAAGGCACACATGGCCTGTGGTCAAGAGAAAGGAAAGGAAGGAAGGTAGAGAGAGACAAGAAACCAAGAAAAAATAAAAGAAGAATAAGAAGAAAAATGCCCCAAGGGAGCCCACTGGAAGTGGCTCCTCAGCTGAGCAGCGCTGCACAGCCTGTCAAGAAGGAGTAGAGATAGCACATGGTGCCAGGTATTCTGGAGAAGGGTACGGAAGGAAGGCAGGGAGAGACAAGAAAAGAGGGGGAAAAAAAAGCCCCAAGGGAGCCCACTGGTGTGGCAGCACAGACCAGGGAAGGGGCTCGCCAGCCAAGTGGTGCTGCACAGCCCATCTAGGAGTGGAAATGGCATGTGGTGCCAGATATTTGGGAGAAAATAAAGGAAGGAAGATTGAGAGAGAGAAGAAACCAAAAGAAGCCAGAAAAGCAACAATAGTAACAAAAAAAAAATGGCACTGAAGGAGCCAACCGATAGGGTTAGGGGAAATCCAAGTGGCAAGGAGCTGACATCTCCCTGGCTGAGGGACAAGGCCCACTGGAAAGTGGTGGAGGTTGTGCAGGGGGAAGAGGGGGGGTGAGGGTGGGAAAACATGTATCCCTAGTTACCAGGTGCTCTGTCTCCTGCTGGGAGCTCCATGAACCTGCCATCCTATACTCCCTGCTGCTGTTCTTGGTGTCTAAGGGGTCCAAGATGGCAAATCTGTGCCACATTAGCTGATAGGGGACTTCCACTCCATAGCTCTCCTCATTGTCTGTTCTCTGTAAGTTTCTTTCTTCATGGATGAGTTCTTTATCCATTCATTTGATGCTTAGGATTCCAAGACTGATGTTTGTATCTATTTTACTTAGTTTTTTGGGTCTTTGCTCTGGGTGGACGGCGTGGTGCTTCTGTCTATAGCACCATGTTGGCTCTCCTTTGTCCATTTTTAAATTGGATTATTTGTCTTTTTGTTGTAGAGGTGTTGGATTTTCCTGTAGACTTCAGAGATTAGACCTTTGTTGGATTTGTCATAGTGAAAATTTTTTTCCCAGTCTGTAGGTTCTCCTTTTACTCTTTTGGTGAAATCCTTTGATGGGCATAAATGTTTAATTTTTAGAAGCTCCCAGTCATCTAGCTTGTCTCCTGGTGTTTGTGTATTGTTAGTGATGGTTTGTATCTTGTTAATGCTGTGTATTAGGGCCACTAGAGTTGACCCTATGTTTTCTTCTATGATCTTTATAGTTTTTGGTTTTATATTTTGGTATTTGGTTCATTTTGAATTAGTTTTTGTGTACTGTGCGAGCTATGGGTCCTGTTTCATTTTTTTTGCAAATGGACATCCAGTTTTGCCAGCACCATTTGTTAAAAAGACAGTTTTTTCCCCCATTTTATGGACTTTGGGCCTTTGTCAAAGACCAGGTGACCGCAGACGGATGGGTTTACATCTGGGTTCTCAATTCTGTTCTATTGGTCAATGTGTCTGTCATTGTACCAGTACCAGGCTGTTTTGACTATCATAGGTGTATAGTATGTTTACCCATGTTTTATTGACTATTCAAAGGCATTTGACTGTGTGGATTATAACAAACTATGGATAACGTTGCGAAGAATGGGAACTCCAGAACACTTAATTGTGCTCATGAGGAACCTGTATATAGATCAAGAGTCAGTCCTTCGAACAGAACAAGGAGATACTGTGTGCTTTAAAGTGAGGAAAGTTGTGCATCAGGGTTGTATCCTTTTACCATACTTATTCAATCTGTATGCTGAGCAAATGATGTGAAAAGCTGGTCTATATGAAGAACAGGGCATCAAGATTGGAGGAAGCCTCATTAACAACCTTCAATATGAAGATGACACAATCTTGCTTGCTGAAAATGAAGAGGACTTGAAGCACTTACTGATGAAGATCAAAGATTACGGCCTTCAATATGTATTACACTTCAACGTAAATAGAATGAAAATTCTCACAACTGAATCCGTAAGCTACATCATGATAAATGGAGAAAATATTGAAGTTGTCAAGGATTTCATTTTACTTGGATCCACTATCAACACCCATGGAAACAGCAGTCAAGAAATCAAAAGATGTGTTGCATTGGGCAAATCTGCTGCATAAGACCTCTTTGCAGTGTTAAAAAGCAAAGATGTCACCTTGAAGACTAAGGTGCACCTGACCCAAGCCATGGTGTTTTCAATCACCTCACAATCACGTGGAAGCTGGACAATGAATAAAGAAGCCCAAAGAAGAAATGATGCCTTCAAATTATGATGTTGGTGAAGAATATTGAATATACCACGGACTTCCAAAAGAATGAACATATCTGTCTTGGAAGAAGTACAGCCAGAATACTCCTTAGAAGTGAGGATGGTGAGGGTTAGTCTCATATACTTTGGACATGTTATCAGGAGGAATCAGTCCCTGGAGAAGGACATGATGCTTGGTAAAGTAGAAGGTCAGCGAAAAAGAGGAAGACCCTCAGGGAGATGTATTGGCACAGTGGCTGCAATAATGGGCTGAAGCATAACAACGATCATATCATGAGGATGGTGCAGGACCAGGCGGTGTTTCAAAGGGCCACTATGAGTCAGAACAGACAGGAAGGCACCTAACAACAACAACAATGACTTATGATGTTGAACATCTTTTCATGTACTTATTCGTCACCCATTTATTATTTTTGTTGAAGTGTCCATTCAAAACTTTTGCTCATTTTTTAGTTGGTTGCTTGTTTTATTATTGTTGACTTTTGAGAATTCTTTATATATTGTGGGTGCATGAACATAAGATACGTGAGCATTTTCTTAACATTGTCTTTCATAGAGCAAAAGTTTTTAATTTTGATGAAGTCCAATGTATCAATTTTTTCTTTTATGAATTGTGCTTTTGGTATATCTAAGAACTCTTTTTAAAAATCTTTTTAGTTTAATTTAATTTTATTCTTGTTGAAAATATACACAGCAAAACTTGCACCTATTCCAGTTTCTAGACATAATTATCAGTGACATTGGTTACATTCTTCACTTTATGTCAACCTTCTCATTATTTCTGTTTTCATTGTTTCACTTCTATTTGCTTAACCTCCGTGCCTTCTAAAGTTTTCATTTATGGTTTAAAATAGCTGTTGACTCTTTGGTCTTATATAGATAATTTTTTTTAATCGCAGTACTCAAGGGTGACAATCTTTATTCTTTGCGCTAAACTGTTACTTAATTTAAAGGTGACTTCAGAGGATAGTTTCAATTAAAGGATTGAGGAGTAACTCAGGGCCATAGTCTCAGGGACTCCTCCAGCCTCAATAGGTCCAGTAAGTCTGGATTCTTTAAGAATTTGAAGTTCTGTTCCACATTTTTCTCCCTTTCCAGCAGGACTCATCTATTGTGTTCCTGATCAGAACATTCAGAAGTGGTAGCCAGGCATCATGTAGTTCTTCTGGTCTCAAGGTGGAGGAGGCAGTGGTTCACATAGACAATTAGTCCTGTAGCCCAGTTTCTTCTCTGGTTCTTGGGTTTCCTTCTTTCTATTTTGTTCCAGACAAATAAAGACCTATAGTTGTATTTTAGATGGCTGCTCATAAGCTTTTAAGACCCCAGACACTACTCGCCACATTGGTAGGTAGAACACAAACTTTAATGTTTATATTATGCCACCAATTGACTGGATTGTCCCAGACAACCATGGCCCTAAGCCCCCAAACCATGCGAAATAATTCCATCAGGTGATTGGTTATGTCTAATTAGTATTAGCATCTGTATCCTTCCCCTTTTTTTGGTTGTTGTTATTGTTGCAAAACCATACATAACCTAGCATTTGCCCATTCATCACTTTTCCCTAGGTACAGCTTATTGTTATCAGTTACATCAGTCATGCTGTGCAAATTTCACCTATATTGGGTAACACCTTTTCCATTTCTATAAATAAAAAGTGACTACTACCTGGAGAGTACTTCTTCTCCCCCACCTCCACCCCTGGTAACCACTAATGAATGTTAGTTTCTGTATATTTACCTATTCATGTCATTTCATAAAAGTGAGAACATACTATATATATATATATATATATTTTGTGATCAACTTATTTTGCTCAACATAATATCCTCCAGTTCATCTACGTTGTAAGATGTTTCAGGAACTCATTTTTTCTTTATTGCTGAGTAGTACAGGCAGTCCCCAGGTTAGGAACAAGATCCTTTCCTAGCTTTGTCTTTAAGTTGAATTTGTAGGTGTCTTAGTCATCTAGTGCTGGTACAACAGAAATACCACAAGTGGATGGCTTTTAACAAAGAGAAATTCATTCCTTCACAGTCCAGAAAGCTACAAGTCCAAATTCAAGGCATCAGCCCAGGGGAAGGCTTTGTCTCTCTATTGGCTCTGGAGGAAGGTCCTTGTGATGCATTAGTCTTCCTTTGGTCTGGGAGCATCTCAGCACAGGAACCTCAGGTCCAAAGAATGGGCTCTGCTCCCAGCTCTACCCTCTTGGTGGCATGAGGTCCCCATGTCTGTCTGCTCACTTCTTTCTTTTATATCTCAAAAGAGATTGGCTTAAGACACTATCTAATGTTGTAGACCTCATCAGTATAACTGCCACTAATCCATCTTATTACATCGTAGGGATAACATTTACAACACATAGGGAAATCACATCAGATGATAAAATGGTAGACAATCATAAAAACTGGGAATCATGACCTAGCCAAGTTGACAGATATTTTGGGGGGACACAATTCAATTCATGACAGTAGGGAAGTCTTAACAGGTGAATATGGTTCTTATTTAGCCTTGTGTTTGTGCAAGAAAGGGCTCTGAAGCCTTTTCAGTAATTTAGAAGCTGTATGTACAAGTGAAGGAGATTGTGATGAAGAATTTGTTGTGAGTAGGGGTTGGTTCAATAGTTTCAAAGTCAGGGCAAATTTACATAACATTAAAGGACAAATATGAGTTGTCTATAAATCGGATATTCATAATCTGGGGACTGCCTGTATTCCATTGTATGTGTGTACCACATTTTACTTATCCATTCATATTTTAATGGGCACTTGGGTTGTTTCCATCTTTTTGCTATGGTGAGTAGTGCTGCAATGAACACAGATGTGCATATGTTTGTTTGTGTCACTTCTACTAGGTCTCTAGGGTATATACCTAGGAGTGGAATTGCTGGGTAATATGGTAGCTCTGCCTCTATTTTTTTTTTGAGGAACTTCCAGACTGTTTTCTACAATGGTTGTACCATTCTGCATTCCCACCAGCAATGAAAGAGGGTTCCAATTTCTCCACATACCCTACAACACTTGTTATTTTCTTTCTTTTTTTAATCTTACCCATCCTAAAAAGTAAACCAAACCGGTTGCCATCAAGTTTATTCTGACTCATAGCGACCTTTTAGGACAGAGTAGAACTGCACCATAGGGTTTTCAAGGCTATAAATCTTTACGAGAGCAGATGAAATGGTATCTCATTGTGTCTGTGTGTGTGTGTGTGTTTAGATTATACTTTAGATGAAAGTTTATAGAACAAATAGTTTCTCTTTAAACGGTATGCATTGTTTTATGACACTGGTTTAACAACCCCACGACATGTCAATACTCTCCCTTCTTGACCTTGGGTTCCCAATTACCAGCTTTCCTGTCCCCTCCTGCCTTCTAGTCCTTCTCGCTGGACTGTTGTGCCTTTTAGTCTCATTTTATTTCATGGGCCTGTCTAATCTTTGGCTGAGGGGTGAACATTAGGACTGACTTCATTACTGAGCTAAAAGCGTGTCCAGGGGCCATACTCTTGGGGTTTCTCCAGTCTCTGTCAGGCCAGTAAGTCTGGTCTTATTGTGAGTTAGAATTTTGTTGTACATTTTTCTCCAGCTCTGTCTGGGACCTTCTATTGTGATCCCTGTCAGAACATTTGGTAGTGGTAGCCAGGCTCCATACTGTTGTGCAGGACTCAGTTTGGTGGATGCTGTGGCACTTGTGGTCCATTAGTCTTTTGGACTAATCTTTCCCTTGTGTTTTTGGTTTTCCTCATTTTCTCTTGCTCCAGATGGGGTGAGACCAGTGGAGTATCTTAGATGGCTGCTCACAAGCTTTTAAGACCACAGACACTACTCACTGAGCTAGAATGTAGAACATTTTCTTTATAAACTATGTTATGCCAGTTGAGCTAGATATTCCCTGAGACCATGGTTCCCACAGCCCTCAGCCCAGCAATTCTGTTCCTCAGGGAGTTTGGATGTGTCTACGGAGCTTCCGTGACCTTGCCTTGTACAAGTTATGCTGGCTTCCCCAGTATTGTGTACTGTGTTACCCTTCACCAAAGTTACCACTTATCTATTGTCTATTTAGAGTCCCCCCCTGCCCCAACCCTTCCCCTCCCTGGTAACCATCAAAGATTGTTTCTTTTTGTGTGTAAACATTTTCATGAGTTTTTACAGTAGAGATCTCATACAATATTTGTCCTTCTGTGATTGACTTATTTCACTTGGCATAATGCCCTCCAGATTCATCCATGTTGTGAGATGCTTCACAGATTCATCGTTGTTCTTTATCTTGGGTAATACTCCATTGTGTGTATGTACCATAGTTTGTTTATCCATTCATCTGTTGATGGGCACCTAGGTTGTTTCTATCATTTTGCTATTGTGAACAAGGCTGCAACAAACATGGGTGTGCATATGTCTATTCATGTGACGGCTCTTATTTCTCTAGGATGTATTCCCAGGAGTGGGATTGCTGGATCATATGGTATTTCTATTTCTTGCTTTCTAAGGAAGCGCCATATCGTTTCCAAAGCAGTTGTATCATTTTGCATTTGCACCAGCAGTGCATAAGTGTTCTGGTTTCTCCACAGCCTCGCCAACATTTATTATTTGTTTTTTTTTAAATTCGTGCCAGTAATGCCAGGGTGAGATGGTATCTCATTGTAGTTTTGATTTGCATTTCTCTAATGGCTAGTGATTTTAAGCATTTCCTCATGTGTCTGTTGGCCACTTGAATGTCTTCTTTGGTGAAGTGTCTGTTCATTTCCTTTGTCCACTTTTTAATTGGATTATTTGTCTTGTTGTTGTTGAGGTATTGGATTTTCTTGCAGATTTTAGAGATTAGAACTTTGTCTGATTTTTAATGGCCCCAACTTTTTTTCCCAGTCTGTAGATTTTCTTTTTACTCTTTCGGTGAAGTCTTTTGATGAGCATAAGTGTTTAATTTTTTGAAGATTCCTGTTATCTAGCTTATATTCTGGAGTTTGTGTGTTGTTGATTATGTTTTTTATCCCACTAATGCCATGTATTAGGGCCTATAGTGCTGATCCTATTTTTTCTTCTATGATCTTTATAGTTTTGGGCTTTATATTTAGGTCTTTGATCCATTTTGAATTAGTTTTTGTATATGGTGTGAGGTATGACTCCTGTTTCATTTTTTTGCAGATGGACATCCAGTTTTGCCAGCACCATTTGTTAAAAAGACGGTCTTTTCTCCATTTTTATGAACTTTGGGCCCTGTCGAAGATCAGGTGACTGTAGGTGGATGGATTTACATCCGGTTCTCAACTCTGTTCCGTTGGTCAAGGTATCTGTTGTCGTACAAGTATCAGGCTGTTTTGACTACCATAGCTGTATAGTAGGTTCTGAGGACAGGTAGTGTGAGTCCTCCTACTTTCTTCTTCTTCTTCATTAGTGCTTTACTTATCTGGGGCTTCTTCCCTTTCCATATAAAGTTAATGATTAGTTTTTCCATCTCTTTAAAGAATGTTGTTGGTATTTGGATGGGGATTGCATTGTATTTGTAAATTGCTTTGGGTAGAATTGTCATTTTCACAATGTT
>NW_004443942.1:7315858-7317761 GCF_000243295.1 Trichechus manatus latirostris
CTTGTCTTATTCCTGTTCTCAAGGGGAATGTTTTCAGCCTCTCTCCATTAAGAATGATGTTGGCCGTTGGTTTTGCATAGATGCCCTTTATTATGTTGATAAATTTCCCTTCTATACATATTTTATTGAAAGTTTTTATCAGGAATGGGTGTTGGGCTTTGCCGAATACCTTTTCTATGTCAGTTGAGATGGTCATGTGATTCTTTTCTTTTCTTTTATTTATGTGGTGGATTATGTTGATTGATTTTCTAATGTTGAACCATCCTTGCCTACCTGGTATGAATCCTGCTTGGTCGTGGTGTACTATTTTTTTGATATGATGCTGAATTCTATTGGCTAAAATTTTGTTGAGAGTTTTTGCATCTGTATTCATGGGAGATGTTAGTCCGTAATTTTCTTTTTTTGTGGTGTCTTTGCCTGGTTTTGGTATCAGGGTTATGCTGGTTTCAAAGAATGAATTCAGAAGTGTCCCTTCCTTTTCTATGTCCCAAAATAGTTTGAGTAGTACTGGTGTTAGCTCTTCCCTGAATGTTTGGTAGAATTGTCCAGTGAAGCCATCTGGGCCAGGACTTTTTTTTGTTGGGAGGTTTTTTTTTAATTACCTTTTCAATTTCTTCTCTTGTTATGGATCTGTTCAGATTTTCAACATAGCTTTGTGTTAGTTTGGGTAGGTAGCGTGTTTCTAGAAATTTATGCATTTCCTCTAGGTTTTGAAATTTGTTGGAGTATGGTTTTTCATAATACTCTGTTATGATCCTTTTTATTTCAGTTGGGTCTGTTGTAACGTCCCCCATTTCATTTGTTATCTGGGTCGTTTGCATCCTCTCCTGTTTTTCTTTTGTCAGCTGGCCAGTGGTTTGTCGACTTCGTTGATCCTTTCAAAGAACCAACTTTTGGTTTTGTTGATTCTTTCTATTGTTTTTCTATTCTCTATTTCATTTATTTCTGCTCTGATCTTTACTATATCCTTTCCTCTGGTGGCTGTGGGCTTTTTTTTTTTTTTTCAGTTCTTTCTATTTGTTTGAGTTGTGTAGTTACTGTTTTGATTTTGTCCCTTTCTTCATTTTTGTTGTGTGCATCTATTGCTATAAATTGTCCTCTGAGGCCTACCTTTGCTGTGTCCCAAAGGTTTTGGTATAATGTGTTTTCATTCTCTTTTGATTCTAGGAATTTTTTGATTCAATCTCTGATTTCTTATATTACCCAGTGGTTTTTAAGCAGGGTGTTATTCTGTTTCCATGTAATTGATTTTTTTTCCTTGCTCTTCCTGTTGTTAATTTCTACCTTGATTGCATTGTGATCAGAGACGGTACTTTGTATAATCTCAGTGTTCTGCATTTTGTTGAGGGTTGCTCTGTGGCCTAAGACGTGGTCTATTCTGGAGAACATTTCATGTGCATTGGAAAAGAATGTGTACTTTGCAGCTGTTGGGTGGAGTGTTCTATATATGTCTATGAGGTCAAGTTGGCTGACTGTGCCCTTTATGTCTTCTGTATCTTTGTTGAGTTTCCTTCTAGATGTTCTGTCCTTTGCCGAGAGTGGCATGTTGAAGTCTCCTACTATTGTTGTGGAACTGTGAATTTCTCTTTTTAGTGCTGTTAGAGTTTCTTTTATGTATTTTAGAGCACTGTCATCGGGTGCATAGATATATATTATGGTTATGACTTCATGATGGATTGTCCCTTTTATCATTATATAGTGTCCTTCTTTGTCTTTTATGGTGGATTTTGTTTTACAGTTGATTTTATCTGAAATTAGTGTTGCTTCTCTTGCTTTTTTTTTTTTTGGTAACTGTTTGCTTGATATATTTTTTCCATCCTTTGAGTTTTAATAAATTTATGTTTTTATTTCTAAGGTGTGTCTGTTGTAGACAGTATATTAATAGACCCTGTTTTTTTAATCC
>NW_004443942.1:7317861-7333688 GCF_000243295.1 Trichechus manatus latirostris
ATTTCTTTTGTTTGTGGATTTTTTTCATTTCTTTTGTTTTTGTAGATTTTGTTTTTACTGAGACTTCATGTTTTTCTTCTTTGTTTTGATGAGTAGGTTTGTTAACTTTCTTTGTGGTTACCTTGAAATTTACCTGTCTTCCTTGGTATAGACTTGCCTTCTTCTCCATTAGAAGGTTTTATACCTACACCATTTATTTCCTCTTTTATTGCTTTGATGTTGTTGTCATTTGCAGATTAACCTCTCTGGTTCCCTGTTGTAATTCTTTTGGTTTTGGAAATGAACTTGCAGGTTCATTTCCTAGGCTGGTATCTGGCTGGTACAATCTTGCGTCCTAGATTCAGGCTGTGGTCTTATGTTGTTTGTTCTCAGACCAAACGACTCCCTTTAATAATTCTTGTAAGTTTGGTTTAGTTTTTACATATTCCCTTAATTTCTGTTTATCTGGAAGTGTCCTAATTTCACCATATTTGAATGAGAGTTTTTCAGGATATATTATTCTTGGCTGGCAATTTTTTTCTTCCAAGGTTTTATATATGTTGTCTCATTGCCTGCTTGCATGTATGGTTTCTGTGGAATACTCAGAGCTTGGTCTGATTGTTTCCCCTCTGTATGTGACTTTTTGTTTTTCTTGAGCTGCTCTCAGGATTCTTTCTCTGTGTTTGGTTTTGGCAAGTGTGATTATGTCTTGGTGATTTTCTTTTGGGGTCTATCCTTTATGAGGTTCGTTAAGCTTCTTGGATGGTCAGCTTTTCATCTTTCATGATATTGGAGAAGTTTTCTGTCAGTAGTTCTTCAATGAGCCTCTCTGTACTTTCTGTTTTCTCCCCCTGTTCTGAATCTCTGATCACTTGCAAGTTTTTGCTTTTGATTGTTTCCCACATAATTCTCAGGATTGGTGTCTTCATACTTTTTTCTGATTTTTCCTCAAACAGAATTGTATCCAAGTGTTTGTCTTCAATTTTGCTGATCTTGTCTTCCATTGTTTCAAACTTGCTCCTCAGCTCTTGTATGACACTGTCCATTTCTGAAATCTTGTTGTTTATCTTGTGGATTTCTAAGTGTTGTTTTTGTATGATTTCTAGTTGTGAATTTATTTTGACATTTTTTTTCCTGTATTATTTTCCTGAATTCTTCCATTTTTTTGGTCTGTATTTTCCATGAATTTGTCTGCCTTTTCCATGAATTTGTCTATTTTTTCCTCATTTTTTGTCTGCTTTTTGCTTCAACTCTTGGATAGCTCTGAATATTAGAGATTTGAATTCCCTATCAGGTATTTCTAGTGCCTTTTCTTCTACTGGCAAGTCATCTGGTGTTTTATTTTGGACACCTACTGAAACCATCCTGTCCTGTTTTTTTAATATGTTTTGATATTGTCTGCTGTCTTTGGGACATTCAATAGTTATTTTCTTTGTTTCTTGATTGTAGCTTTGTTTGCTTCATCCTGATTTTTTGTTTTATTTGGTTATGTCTGAGCAGGAGGGCTATGTGTTCTCTGTTGTTTTCTCGCCTGTGGGCATGATACTTTTCACCTCCTTGTGCAACACGCAGGTCCAGTCATTTAGCTATGGTGCAGCAGGGCAGGTCCAGTTGAAGGGAAGTTACTGGGATGGGTAGTTTGCGGCAAGCACTAGGACCGACAGGGTGGGCTGGGAATCGGTACAGGGTAGGTTCCAGGGGTGTGATGTTGAGCACAGGGTACAGGTAGACAGGAAGGAGGGTGGAGATAGTAATGTGTGGAGCTAAAATGGGTAGGGGAAAGAGGAGAGGAGAGATAAATAGGAGCCAAAACAAACAAACAAACAAAAGAAAAAAAAGAGTGCTAAGGGAGCTTGCCATTGGAGTAGAGATATGAAAAAAAAGAAATGGAGAAAAACAAAAAGGAAAAAGAAAACGGGAAAAAGAAAAACCAATTAGAAAAAAAAAAAAAAGAAAGAAAGAAAAGAAAAGCTCCCAGGGATCCCACTGGTTTGGCTACAAAGACTGGGGAAGTGGTTCCTAGGCCACGAAGTACAGCCTGGCTAGAAGGGGTAGAGATGTCACATAGCATGAAGTATTCAGGAGACAGGAAGAGAAGGTAAGTATAGAGAGATGAGAAACTGAGAAAGGAAGAAAGACTACAAGGAAAAAAGAGAGAAAATAAAACAAGGAAAAAAGAAATGCCCCCAGGGATCCCACTGCACGGCTGTGCAGACCAAGGAAGTAGCTCCTAAGCCACACAGTATAGCCCAGCTAGAAGGGGCTCCCAAGCTTAGAAAAGAAAAACAAAACAAACAAAACAGAGCAAATAAAAACAAAACAAAAAAAAGTCCCGAGGATCCCACTGGCACCAGCACGGCGGCAGGGGCCCGGCAGCAGTTCCACAGTTGAACAGCACTTCACAGCCTTTCAAGAAGAAGGAAAGATGGCACACAGAGCCAGGTATTTGAGAGAAAGGAGGGAGAGGTGGTGAGAAGTACGGAAGAAAGCAAAAGAAGCAGAAAAAAGCAACACTAGCAATAAACAAATGGCACTCAGTGCGCCAGCCAGTGTTGGCGAGTCGAATCCAAGCAGTACAGGGCTGAAGCTGGTGTGTCCTGGCCAAGGGACTGTGGCTGCAGGGAGCAGAGGAGGTCAATCGGGGGTGAAGAAGGGTTGGGGGTGGGTAAGCGTGTATAGCTGGTTACCAGTTGTTCTGTCTCCTGCTGGGAGCTCTGTGAAGCTACTTTCCCGTAGTCCCTGTCCACTGATCTCTGACGTGAGAGGGGTAAATCCAAGCTGCAGGAACCCTGTACTTCCCAGCTGGCTGAGCTACCACATCCAGCTATGAAGTGGCAGAGGTCAAGCAGGCAGGAGAAGTATCGAGGGTAGGAAAGCATTTATTGTTGGTCACCATGTGCTCTGTCTCCTGCTGGGAGCTCCGTGAAGCTTCTTTCCCATACTCCGTGTCCTCCAACCTACCTCAGGAATCCAAGATGAATCAGTGCTGCATTAGCTGATAGGGGATCTCTGCACGTATCTCTCCTCACTGTCTGTTCTGTGTCAGTTTCTTATTCCATACGGTGCTTGGCTGAATTCTTTACCTTTTCACTTGATGCTTAGGGTTCCATGATTGACATTTGTCTCTGTTTTACTTATTTTTTTCTGTCTTTGATGTGGATAGATGACTTTGTGCTTCTGTGTATAGCACCATGTTGGCTCCACCTCCTATCGTTGTGGTTTTGATTTGCATTTCTCTGATGGCTAATGATGTTGAGCATTCTCTTAGTTATCTAGTGCTGCTATAACAGAAATACCATAAATGGGTGGCTTTAACAAACAGAAATTTATTTTCTCACAGTTTAGGGGGCTAGAAGTCTGAATTCAGAGTGCTGGCTCTAGAGGAAAGCTTTCTCTCTCTGTTGGCTCTTGAAGAAGGGCCTTGTCTCTTTGAGCTTCTGCTCCTGGGCCATCTTCATGTGGCTTGGCATCTCTCTTCCCTCATCTCTCCTCTACTTGCTTGTTTTATCTCTTTTATATCTCAAAAGAGATTGACTCAAGATACACCCTACACTAATCCTGCCTCATTAACATAACAAAGAAAACCCATTCCCAAATGGGATTATAACCACAGGCATAGAGGTTAGGAATTACAACATTTATTTTTAGGGAACATAATTCAATCCATAATGGTACTTTAATTTTTTAAAAAAATTTCTAGTTGTTCATTTCTAGTATATAGAAATACATTTTTGTGTATATTGACCTTGCATTCTGTGACCTTGCTAAACTCAGTTATTAGTTCTATGAGCTTTTTTGTTATATCTCTATGATTTTTCTATGCAGACAACATATTGGCTGTGGAAAGAGTCTGTTTTTTTTCTTCCTTTTAAATCGGTGTGACTTTCACTTCATTTTCTTGCCTTATTGCACTGGCTAGGACATCCAGTATGATGTTAAATAGGAGTGGTGAGTGCAGGCATCCTATTCTGTCTTTGTGATGGTTTAAAAAAAAAGTCCGCAAATTCTTTGATATGATTCCTTTAAAAATGTGGAGCCAATATCCTCTTTCCTTAAGTGTAAATTCTACTTAGTGACTTGCTTCAAACAAATAGAATGTGGCACATGAGATGGTATGTGACGTCTAGATTTAGAACATAATATGTGTTGTGGCATGCTGCTTGCTTTCTCTCTTGGATCAGTTGCTCTAGAATGTGTCAGCTGACATGTTGCAGGCAGCCCTATGAGAGGCTTACATGGCAGGGAACTGAGACCACTTGACAACAGCCAGCTGCATGAGTGAGCCTGGAATCAAATCATCTAGAACCAGTTAAAGCTTTCAGATGACTGCAGCCCCAGCTAACACCTTGACTGCAGCATCATGAGTGACCTTAAGCAAGAACCACCCAGCTTAACCATCCCCAAATTCCTGACTCATAGAAACTGTGAGATAATTAATGTTTGTTGTTTTAAGCCACTAAGTTTTGGTTATTTGTTATGCAGCAAAAAAGAATGATCTTTCAATATTAAATATGAAGTTAGCTGTAAGTATTTTATAGATGCCTTTTGTCATGTTAAGTAAGAGTCTTTCTGTTCATAATTTGCTGAGAGTTTCTGTCAAGAAAGGATATCGAATTTTGTCAAATGTTTTTTTCTGTATCTATTGATATGGATCATGTGGTTTTTCTTCTTTAGTCTTTTAATATGGTGAATTGCGTTGATCAATTTTCAAACATTAAAACAGCCTTGCATTCCCAGGATAAAGCCATTTTGTGGGATGTATCGTCCTTTGTATACACTGCAGTATTCTTGTTGCAGATTGAGTTGTGTTCCCCAAAAGATTTAAAGTCCTAACCCCTGAACCTGCTGACCTTGTTTGGAAATGTGGTTTTTCCATTGTTATGTTAATGAGTCATACTAGAGTAGAGTGGGTCCTAAACCTAATCCCTTCTGAATATTGTCTTAAAAATGGGAGTACAGACACAGAGACACACACAGGCACCATGCACCATGCAAAGATTCCTTTGCAAGCCAAGGAATGCCAAGGAATGCCCAGGGCTACCAACAAAGGAGAACCCTTCCCAATGCTCTGATTTGAACTTCAAACCTTCAAAACTGTGAGACAATAAATTTTTGTTCTTTAAAGCTGCCTACTTGTGGTATCTGTCTTATGGCAACACAAGATAACTAAGAAAATTCTATTTGTTAATATTTTGTTCAATAGTTTTTGTGTTTATCTTAAAAAAATGATACTAGTTTGTACTTTTCATGTCTTTTTCTAGTTTTGGTGTCAGAATATTGCTGTTCTCATGAAATTAGTTGGGAAGTGTTCCCTTCTCTTTTATTTTTGGAAGAGATTGTTTGGATTTGGCGATCTTTCTTCCTAAAATGTTTGGAAAAATGTACCAGTGAAACCACTTGTGCCTGAAGTTTTCTTTGTGGAAAGTTTTAAATTACATATTAATTTTATTTAATAGCTGTAGGATTATTAAGATTATCTATTTCTACTTGAGTGAGTTCTGGTAGTTTGTGTCTTTCAAGGAATGTGTTCATTTTCATTTAAGTTACAAATTTATAGGCATACTGTTATTCTTAGTTTTCCCCTATTGTCCTCATATTGCCTATAGAGTCTGTAGTGATAGATTCTCTTTCATTTCTGATATTGGTCATTTGTCTGCTTTCTTTCTCTTATTCAGCCTGGCTAGAGGTTACTAATTTTATTGATCTTCTCAAAGATCTAGCTTTTGGTTTCACTGTTTTTCTCTACTGTTTTCCTGTTTTCAATCTCATTGATTTCTACTCTTTATTATTTCCTTCCTTCTATTTGCTTCCAGTATAATATATTGTTATTTTTCTAGTTTCTTAAGGAGGAAGCTTAGATTATTGACTTGAATTCTTTTTCTTTTTCTAATATAAGCATTTAATGTTATTAGTTTTCCTTCTGTATTGCTTTAGCTGTATCTCACACATTGTATTATGTTGCATTTTCACTTTCATTTAGATAAAAATATTTTCTAATTCCCCTAGAGACTTACTTTTTGACTTATCGGCTTTTTAGAAATGTATGGTTTAATTTCCAAATATTTGGAGATTTTCCATGTTTCTGTTATTGATTTATAGTTTAAGTCTAGGTACGATTTCAATTTAAAAAAATTTAAAGCTACTTTTAAGGCTTAGAATAGCCTCTGTTTTGTTTAATGTTATATGTGCACTTAAAAAGAATTCGTATTCTGTTGTTGGATGGAATGTTCTATAAATGTCAACTAGAATAATGTTGGTTGATAGAATTGTTCAAATCTTCTATATCTTAACTAATTTTCTATTTTTTCTATCAATTAGTGAGAGAATAGTGTTGAAGCTTCAACTTTGTGAATTTGCCTATTTTTCCTTTCAGCTCTATCAGTTTTTGCTTCCTACATTTTGAAGTTATATTGTTAGATCCATTTACATTTAGGATTATTATTTCTTTTTGGTGAATTGAGCCTTTTATCATTATGTAATGTCTGTCTTTACACATGGTAATTTTCCTTGTTCTGAAGTTTACTTTATCTGATATTAACATAGCTATTCCAACTTCCTTTTGGTTATTGTTTGCATGATATATATATATATATATATATATACATATACACATGTATCTTTTATTCTATCAATATCATTATATTTAAGGTTTTTTAAAAAACAGTATGAAGTAGGGTATTTAAAGAAAAACTTAATCTGATAATCTCTGTCTTTTAATTAGTGTATTTAGACCATTTATCTACCACTTGTCTGTCAGTTTGTCGTACTGTGGTGGCTTACGTGTAGCTGTGATGCTGGAAGCTATGCCACCAGCATTTCAAACATCAGCAGAGCTACCCATGGTGGACAGGTTTCAGTGGAGCTTCCAGACTAAGACAGACTAGGAAGAAGAACACGGCAATCTACTTCTAAATAATTGGCCAGTGAAAATCTTATGAATAACAGTGGAACATTGTCTGATATTGTGCTGGAAGATGAGCCCCTCAGGTTGGCACAGTGACTGCAACAGTAAGCTCAAACAGCAGTCATAGTGAGGGTGGTGCAGGACCCGGCAGCGTTTTGTTCTGTTGTACATAGGTCACAATGAGCCAAAACAAACTTGATGACACCAAACAACAACAGACCATTTATATTTAATGTAGTTATTGATTTGGTTAGATTTATGTCTATCATTTTGTTATCTATTTTGTTTGTCTCTTGTTTTATTTCTCTGTTCTTCGTTTCCTGCTTTATTTGGGGGCATTTAAATTTTCATTCTTTCTTTTTCTTTTCTTTCTATTTTTTAATATTCCACTAGAATTTATCTGTTCATCTTTGGCTATATCTATTTATTATTATTTTAAATGGTTGCTCTAGAAATTAAAATATTTATACCTTACATAATTTTATTTGTGCCATTTTCTTTCAGTATCCCTAGTCAGCAAAGAATATGCAGTAAAGAGCCTTTCAAAGATGTTTGCCTCAAGCCATTGGTGAAAGGAATATCTTCTAGGTTCTTTCCGGGAATATGGTTGAGGATGGGTGACTAGCCTATATTTGGCACACCCAGTCTAGCATTTTTACCTCCCAGAATCGTTTAATTTCTTTCTCTACAACACACTAAATATTTTCTGGTATGTCAACTTTATTTAGTGTGTTGTTGTTAAGTGCTGTCGAGGTGGTTCCGACTCATAGCGACCCTATGCACTACAGAAAGAAACACTGCCCAGTCCTGCACCATGATCACAATCATTGTTATGCTTGAGCCCATTGTTGCAGTCACTGTGTCAATCCATCTCATTGAGGGTCTTCCTCTTTTTCGCTGACCCTGTACTTTACCAACCGGGATGTCCTTCTCCAGGGACTGATCCCTTCTGACAACAGGTCCAAAGTATGTAAGACCTGTTCTCATTATCCTTGCTTCTAAGGAGCATTCTGATTGTGCCTCTTCCAAGACAGATTTGTTCATTCTTTTGGCAGTCCATGGTATATTCAACATTCTTTGCCAACATCACAATTCAAAGGTATCAATTCTTCTTCGATCTTCCGTATTCATTGCCCAGCTTTCACATGCATATGTTGCCGTTGAAAATACAATGACTGGAGTCAGGCACACCTAAGTCTTTAAGGTTACATCTTTGCCTTTGAACACTTTAAAGAGGTCTTTTGCAGCAGATTTGCCCGACGCAATGCATCGTTTAATTTCTTGACTGCTGCTTCCATGGGTGTTCACTGTGGATCCAAGTAAAATGAAATCCTTCACAACTTCAATCTTTTCTCTGTTTATCATGATGTTGCTTATGGGTCCAGTTGTGAGGATTTTTGTTTTCTTTATGTTGAAGTGTAATCCATACTGAAGGCTATAGTCTTTGATCTTCATCGGTAAGTGCTTCAAGTTCTCTTCACTTTCAGCAAGCAAGGTTATGTCATCTGCATAATGCAGGTTGTTAACGAGTCTTCCTCCAATCCTGATGCCCTGTTCTTCTTCATATAGTCTAGCTTCTCTGATTATGTGCTCAGCATACAGACTGAATAGGTATGGTAAAAGGATACAACCCTGACACACACCTTTCCTGATTTCAAACCATGCAGTATCACCTTGTTCTATTTGAATAACTGCCTCTTGATCTTATGTACAGGTTCCTCATGAGCACAATGAAGTGTTCTGGAATTCCCATTCTTTGCAATGTTATCCGTAATTTGTTATGATCCACACAGTTGAATGCCTTTGCATAGTCAATAAAGCACAGGTAAACATCTTTCTGGTATTCCCTGCTTTCAGCCAGGATCAATCTGACATCAGCAATGATATCCCTGGTTCCACGTCCCTCTTCTGAATCCAGCCTGAATTTCTGTCAGTTCCCTGTCAATATACTGCTGCAGCCACTTTTGAATGATCTTCAGCAAAATTTTACTTGCATGTGATACTAATGATATTGTTTGATTATTTCCACATTTGGTTGGATCACCTTTCTTGGGAATAGGCATAAATATGGATCTCTTCCAGTCAGTTGGCCAGGTAGCTGTCTTCCAAATTTCTTGGCATATATAAGTGAACACTTCCAGTGCTGCATCCGTTTGTTGAAATATCTCAATTGATATTCCATCAATTCCCGGAGCCTTGTTTGTCACGAATGCTTTCAGTGCAGCTTGGACTTCTTCCTTCAGTACCATTGGTTCCTGATCATACGTTACCTCTTGAAAGGTTGAATGTCGACCAACTCTTTTTAGTATAATGACTCTGTATATTCCATCTTCTTTTGATACTTCCTGTGTCGTTTAATATTTTCCCCATAGAATCCTTCACCATTGCAGCTCGAGGCTGTAATTTTTTCTTCCATTCTTTCAGCTTGAGAAATGCTGAGTGTGTTCTTCCCCTTTAGTTTTCTATCTCCAGGTCTTTGCACATGTCAGTATAACACTTTACTTTGTCTTCTTGAGCCGCCCTTTGAAATCTTCTGTTCAGTTCTTTTACCTAATCATTTCTTCCTTTTGCTTTAGCTACTTGACGTTTAAGAGCAAATTTCAGTCTTTTCTGACACCCATTTTGGTCTTTTCTTTCTTTCCAGTCTTTTTAATTACTTTTTGCTTTCTTCATGTATGGTGTTCTTGATATCATTCCACAACTCGTCTGGTCTGCGATCATTAGTGTTCAACGTGTCAAATCTATTCTTGAGATGGTCTCTAAATTCAGGAGGGATATACTCAAGGCCGTACTTTGGCTCTGGTGGACTTGTTCTAATTTTCTTCAGCTTCAACTTGAACTTGCATATGAGCAATTGATGGTCTGTTCCGCAGTCGGCCCCATCCTTGTTCTGAATGATAGTATTGAGCTTTTCCATTGTCTCTTTCCACAGATGTAGTCAATTAGATTCCTGTGTATTCCATCTGGCAAGGTCCACATGTATAGTTGCCATTTATGTTGTTGAAAAAAATGTATTTGCAATGAAGAAGTCATTAGTTTTGCAAAATCCTATCATTCGATCTCCGGCATTGTTCCTATCACCAAGGCCATATTTTCCAGCTACCGATCCTTCTTTGTGTCCAACTTCCACATTCCAATCACCAGTAATTATTAATGCATCCTGATTGCATGTTTGTTCAATTTCAGACTGCAGAAGTTGGTAAAAATCTTCAATTTCTTCATATCTGGCCTTAGTGGTTGGTGTGTAAATTTGAATAACAGTCGTATTAACTAGTCTTCCTTGTAGGTATATGGATATTATCACTGACAGCATTATACTTCAGGGTAGATCTTGAAGTGTTCTTTTTAATGATGAATACAACACCATTCCTATTGAAGTTGTCATTCCTGGCATAGTAGACCATATGATTGTCTGATTCAAAATGGCCAATATCAGTCTATTTCAGCTCATTAATGCCTAGGATATCGATCTTTATGCGTTCCATTTCATTTCTGATGATTTCCAATTTTCCTAGATTCATACTTTGTACATTCCACATTCTGATTATTAATGGATGTTTGCAGCTGTTTCTTCTCATTTTGAGTCATGCCACATCAACAAATGAAGGTCCTGAAAGCTTGACTCCATCCATGTCATTAAGGTCGACTGTACTTTGAGGAGGCAGCTCTTCCCCAGTCGTCTTTTGAGTTGCCTTGAAACCTGGGGTGCTCATCTTCTGGCACTATATCAAACAAGGTTCTGCTGCTATTCTTAAGATTTTCACTGGCTAATTCTTTTCAGAAGTAGACTGCCGGGTCCTTCTTCCTAGTCTTTTCTCGTTTGGAAGCTCAGCTGAAACCTTTCCGCCATGGGTGATCCAGTGGCATAGCTTCCAGCATCATAGCAACATGCAAGCTCCCACAGTATGACAAACTGACAGACATGTGGGGATTATTTAGTGTCGGTCAGCATTAAGTCAGTGTTTGTCTTAACTAGGCCATCAAGCAAATGTAGCCATCCTCAGTTGGTTGAACTAGGACAGGAGTTAGTGAAAATTTTATGTAAAGGGCCAGATAGCAAATATATTTGACCTTGTGGGCTATAAGGTCTCTGTCGCAACTACTGAACTCTACCATAGTAGAACAAAAGTATCAACAGACAAATGTCAATGAATGAGTGAGGCTGGATTTGGTCTGTGGATTAGACGTTGCTAACCCCTGAGCTACAGCATTGAGTCCAGAATCTCTAAGTGCATCCGTGTTGATAAAATCAACCTGTTCTAAAACTATCTTCTTCCCTACTTGATCCAGCATTCTCAAAATCCATTTTGGACATATTCATCAGATTCCTCTGAAATAATTTAGCAAAACTTTCAATTATTTTAGGTAAGCTTTCTCCTTCAGGATCCCCGTGTGAGATCCTGGTAGAGCTACACTCTAGGTAGAGAGTGAGTAAGTGAGGCATGAGGAGCACAGTTTTTCTCCTGCAAAGTAAGAGAGTTACAGTATCCACAAGCAAGAGCAGAGCAGCTTTCTGAGCAGGGGATGGGAGGCTTATTTCTCAGATACAGAGCCTTATTGGAGGCGTGGGGGTTTTTGACATTTGAAATTCCCCTGAATCTTTCTATATATTTCTTAAAAAAAAACTCAAGGTCATCTAAATTCCTGATCAACGTCCTAATTTTACACATGACACCTGGTGATCATCTGAAGTAATTCCACGACAGCAAGATCAAACTTCAAGTTTGGATTGGTAATTTTGGCCCTACAATTGATGATGAGGAATTTATTTGGAACTGTCATGGAAAGAGCTTGAGTTTTAATTCATGCTTTAAGCTGAGAGTTTTGGGATTTCAGGGCCATAAGAATCCACCTACATCCTGAGAATCTTGGATTCCCCATACCTTATATTTGATGGGAAATTGATTGTAGATAACCAGTTCTACTCTGAGTATCACAGTTGCTAGATTCCCATTCTGGAATAAGAATTAACTTTTGTGCTATTTGGCACACCTGAGCTAGATAAACAATCTTACATTTGCTATATTCCCCATGCTTACCTAGGTGTCTGTCTCCTAAACTCCACTTATAGTACTAATCTTTGTACAATAGAAATGAACTCTGGCTCCCTCATGCAGAAAGGAAAATTTTTAGAAGACTATCAGAGTCTCCCTTAATTGTTCAGGGTCAGGAACATGGGAGTGACTTAGCTGGGTGGTTCTGGATCAGGGTCTCTGTTGACACTGAAGTCAAGATATCAGTCAGGGCTATAGTCTCCAAAGACTTGACTGGGGTTGGAAAATCCACTCCAAGTGTGGCTGTTGTCAAGGGGTTTCAGTGTCTTGCCATGTTGGCCTGTCTATAAGGCATGGCTTCCTCTAGAGCATTTGAATAGGACAGGAGAGGAGAGGCTATGCCTGTGAGCTTAGCCCAGCCAAGCCTGACCTGAGCATTGCTCTATTGGTGTGGGTCTTCCCTGAGCCAGGCTGTGGTCACAGTGCTTGTCCCCACTCCTCTGACTCCCTGGAACTCCAAATCTGAGCTGTATCCACTAGAAAGTGTGAAAACCTTAGTCCAGGACAAGGGTCTGGAATTCTCATCACTCAGCTCCCAGAATCATGAGCTGAGGACCTAAAAATGTTCAAGGATCTATGAAAATGTTCTAGATTCCCAAGTATTTTATTGGCTTCAAAATGTGAAAGTGATAAAACAGATGAATCAATGTTTATTTAAAAGTCTACATCTCCACTGGTTTACTACAACTCAACTCTTAGTTATATAAAAATTATATTTAATGTGATATATAGGTGCATAGAAAACCAAAGGGGAAGAAGACACTCAGCATTTCTCAAGCTGAAAGAACTAAAGAAAAAATTCAAGCCTCAAGTTGCAATATTGAAAGATTCTGTGGGAATATATTAAATGAGACAGGAAGCATCAAAAGAAGATGGAAGGAATACACAGAATCACTATACCAAAAAGAATCGACATTCAACCATTTTAGGAGGTAGGATATGATCAGGAACCAATGGTACTGAAGGAAGAGGTTCAAGCTGCACTGAAGGCATTGGTGAAAAACAAGTCTACAGGAACTGACAGAAAACCAACTGAAATGTTTCAACAAATGGATGTGGCACTGGAAATGTTCACTCGTCTATACCAAGACATTGGAAGACAGCTACCTGGCCAACTGACCGAAAGAGATCCCTATTTTTGCCTATTCTAAAGAAAGGTGATCCAACTGAATGAGGAAATTATTAAACAATATCATTAATATCACACACAAGTAAAATTTTGCTGAAGATCATGCAAAAGTGGCTGCAGCAGTACATCGACAGGGAATTGCCAGAAATTCAAGACGAATTCAGAAGAGGAAGTGGAATCAGGAATATCATGGCTGATGTCAGATGGATCCTGCCAGAAAGCAGAGAATACCAGAAAGATGTTTATCTGTGTTTTATTGACTATGCATTCGACTGCGTGGATCATAACAAATTATGGATAACACTGCGAATAATGGGAATTCCAGAACACTTCTTTGTATTCATGAGGAACCTGTATTTAGACCAAGAGGCAGTCGTTAGAACAGAACAAGGGGATAGTGTGTGGTTTAGTCAGGAAAGGTGTGCGTCAGGGTCGTATCCTTTTACAATACTTATTCAATCTGTATACTGAGCAAATAAACTGAGAAGCTGATCTATATGAAGAAGAATGGGGCATCAGGATTGGAGGAAGCCTTATTAACAACCTGCGATATGCAGCTGTGACAACCTTGCTTGCTGAAAGTGAAGAGGACTTGAAGCACTTACTGATGAAGATCAAAGACTATTGCCTTCAGTATGGATTACACTTCAACACAAAGAAAACAAAAATCCTCACAACTGGACCCATAAGCAACATCATGATAAACGAGAAAAGATTGAAGTTGTCAAGGATTTCATTTTACTTGGATCCACAGTGAACACCCATGGAAGCAGCAGTCAAGAAATTAAACGATGCATTGCATCAGGCAAATCTGCTGCAAAAGACCTCTTTAAAGTGTTAAAAAGCAAAAATGTCATCTTGAAGACTAAGGTGTGCCTGACCCAAGCCATGGTGTTTTCAATCACCTCATATGTATGCGAAAGCTGGACAATGAATAACGAAGACGGAAGAAGAATCGACGCCATTGAATTATGATGTTGGTGAAGAATACTGAATATACCATGGACTGTCAAAAGAACGAATAAATCTGTCTTGGAGGAAGTACAGCCAGAATGCCTCTTAGAAGCAAGGATGGCGAGACTACGTCTCACATACTTTGGACATGTTATTAGGAGGGATCAGTTCCTGGAGAAGGACATCATGCTTGATAAAGTAGAGGGTCAGCGAAAAAGAGGAAGACCCTCAAGGAGATGGATGGACACTGGCTGCAATAATGGGCTCAAGCATAACAATTGTGAGGATGGTGCGAGACTGGGTAGTGTTTCGTTCTGTTGTACATAGGATCGCTATGAGTCGGAACCGACTAGCCGGCACCTAATAACAACATAGGTGCATTTTAATATGACATGGGATGAGGATTTCAAAAATACAAGTGCAGGGATCTGGCAGCATCTTAAAATGCCAGATGCTTCCCTGAGTCCATCGCGCTGGGTGAGAAGCAGCCCCTTGTCCACCAGAGGGTGCACCAAGCAGGCGATTAAGTTTGTGTTGCTAGGATTGCCTCCTTCTGGTCTGGTTCCAGGCAGGTCTCTAGATTTCTCTCTGAGCCTAGGTTTTCTGGTGTGTAAATTTGTGGTAATGATACCTCCCTCACAGAGATGGGGAAATGTCCTCTCAGAGATACTAAGGATGGGGTGGGGGGCATCAAATCTGTAGTCCTTCGGAAGGAGTGAGGTTTGAAAGTCCCTTCCCTCTCCTTTCCTCCCTCCCTCCTCATCTCCCTTCCTTCCTCTCTCCTTCCCTTCCTTCTTTCACTTCTTCCCTCCCTCCCTACCATCCTTTCTTCCTTCCTCCTTCCCTTCTCTCCTCCGTTTCACAAATGTCTGCGAGGTCCTTATCTGTGCCAGAAATTGTGCTAGGCATGTAGAACACTTTAGAGAACAAAACATGGTCCTTGCTCTCATGGAGTTTACAATTTATTGTGGGAAACAAATATTGATCAAAGATTCTCACAAACAAATGTATAGTTGCATTTGTGGTACTATGAAGGAGAGGGACATGCGCTGTGATGGTAATAACACCTACCGCTTTTAGAGGACTTAGAGTGTACCAGGCTCTGCTCCATGCGTTGCCTGTTTATTACCACAAGGAGTCCTCACACCCACCCTGTGAGGTGGCTATTCATTATTATCCCCATTTTACAGATGATGAAAATTTCCTACAGTCATACTGTTTATAAAGAGGTGGAGCTGGGATTCAAAGCCAAAACAGTTCTTAACCACCAACAATATTGCCTCTCTATGATATTTTCTAATAGAGAGACTTGACCTAGTCGGAGAGATCAGGGAAGGCTCTGAAAAAGTGTTACAAACTGAGATGTAAACAGTATGTAGCTGTTAATCATTATTAGAGCTGGAACAGCATTCCAGGCAGAGAGAACAGCATGTGCGAAGACTTTGTGGCATTGGGGATCCCAATACCTTTTTGGGATCAAGGTTTCTGGAGCACCAAGAGTAAGGAGGAGTGTGATATAATTGTGAAATAAAATAAATGTGCAGAAAAATGCATAAAACATAAAGATACAGCATCCTAGAAGCCTTCTATGTCCTCCTTCCCTCTTTCAAATTGAAGATTTCTTTAAAAATCGTGAGTTTATATTGAATATTATGAAATTATTTTTTTGCCTTCTATTGAGATAATCATATGATTTTGTTCCCAATCTGTTAATTTGGACAGAGATAGGAGACACATATTTGTTTGTTTATTGTACTTCAGGTGAAGGTTTACAGAACAAATAGTTTCTCATTAAATAGTAGTACAC
>NW_004443942.1:7334622-7336516 GCF_000243295.1 Trichechus manatus latirostris
TTTTATTATTCCATCCTATTTTCAATCCTAATTTAAGATTACACAGTATTTACTTAATTCTTTCATTTTGTATTTGTATTACTTTTCTCTTGTACTGAAAATCTTGATTCTTAATAAGATTGACAAAGGATTTCTTATTTGCTTTATTTGTGCATGTATGTGTGTGTATTGTTAACAACATGAATATTTTTAAAAGTTTAAAATTTCTTCAGTTTCTTCTTTTCCTTAGGGAAAAACCCACTAAGAATGTAAAGTCAAATTATTGTGCTTTAAAATCACTTCAAATAATTTCTCTATGTGTTTTTACTCCACCAACTCAATACACAGATTTATTTTTTTGTAATTTTGATTTTTAGGAAATTTCAAAATTTTGGTTTAACTATTTTTTATAATTATGTAAAACATTTATATGGTTACAAAGTCAAAACTATACCACAAAGTAAAATCATAATAGTCTAGATTCTGTCTATATCCCCTCCACCTTGTTTCTTTCTTCCCTCCCATATGGGTAACTATTTTTAATCATTCCAATTTTTTGTTATTATACACACACACACAGATAGTATTTATATACTTATATAAATATATATTTATTTACTTATATAAATATATATTGTACATATATGTACTTATGTAAGTATAAATATTTATATACATATATATTACCTTCTATCTATATCTTTAAATATCCCTTCTGTAGATAAAAGGTAAAATAGTTTACAGACTGGTATGTGTCTTGCTTTTTTCCACTTAACAATATCCTGAGAGTTCTCATTTCTGCACAATACTCCACTGTGTGAAGAAGTACTATAGTTTATTTACTAATCCTGACTAATACAAAGGATTGAACTATTTTTGGAGAAGATAGTATTATATCCTCAAGGCCTATATATCCAGCTTCTTCCTAGAAAGAGTAAGAAATAGTATCAAGTTAGATTAAAAATATCTCAGATTGTGCCTGTGAGACATCTAGAAGTGGGATTGTAGCGTCAAAGGGTAAATGCATTTGTAATTTTGCAGATACAGGAAATTTCCCCTCATAGGTGATGTACCATTTTTCATTCCCACCAACTATTTGTAGGATTTCTTGTTTCCTCCAGCCTCACCAACTGGATATATTGTCAAATTTATGGATAACCAAACACAGGGGGAGATAGGGTAGCATAAACTGGCTTCTGGACCAAGTACCTTTACCAATGGTACCAATGGACCAAGTCCATTAAGGCTGGAGAAAAACACACACCTGCATTGATTGCCTTACTTTAAATTGATGAATCCATGACCACGCACCTTAATTAGGGTTTTATTTCTGCCAGGCAATCATATTAAGTCTCTAGTCCATTCACTCTCCCCTTTACTTCTGGATGACTATTTCACACCTTCTCCATTCTCCTCAAACACTAACATCTCCTCTACCATCCTTATTCTCAGCTTTTGACCTTGCTTCCTACCTTACTGAGAAAATGGAATCAATCCATAGAAAGCCTCCACAGACTCCCACGAAAACATCTATCCACCTACTGACATTTGCATTAGATACTCTGCTTTACCATCAGTTACCATAGATTAATTTTCCACGCTCCTAGCTAAAGCCATTTCTTCCACTTGAGCACCAGATCCCATTCCCTTTCCACTATTCTAGGGCATTACTCCAGCTGTTCTCCATCTCTCTCTGACCTCATCTCCTACTACTTTCTCCTCGTTCACTCTGCCCCACCTAAGTGGTCTCCTTGCTCTTGCTCAGACACATCAGGAACACTCATGCCTCAGGGTGTTTGCACTGACTGTTTACTTTTCTTGGAAAGATCTTCTCACAGATAGCCATTTGGCTAACAGTTAACTCCCTCACCTCCACTGACTGCACTGCAAAAAATGTCTAAGAGTAGGTTCTTCA
>NW_004443942.1:7337296-7350480 GCF_000243295.1 Trichechus manatus latirostris
GAGCTAAAAGGGTGTCTGGGGGCCATACTCTTGGGGTTTCTCCAGTTTCTGTCAGGCATTTTTTTGTGAGTTAGAATTTTGTTCTACATTTTTCTCCAGCTCGGTCCAGGACCCTCTGTTGTGATCCTGGTAAGAGCAGTCAGTGGTGGTAGCTGGGCACCATCTAGTTGTGCTGGACTCAGTCTGATGGAGGCCGTGGTAGTTGTGGTTCAACAATGGGACATTTAAACACATCTGTTTACTAATTATCTTCTCGTGTGGGAATGTACTATTTACATTTCTTTCTCCATCACTAGACTGTGAGCACCCCTAGGTTAGAAACTCTGCTTTAATCATGGTTGTATCTCAAGTGATATGCAGAGTGCCAGGCACATGGCTGGCCTTCATTCATTAATGTAAATTGTACTAAACTTCCTCTGGCAATAGTGAGGTGACTGCTTTTAAGTAGCAAATTCTTTCTTTGGGAATTCTCTTTTAGAAGGATCTTTGCCTTCTGGATTGAAACCTGTCCCTCTGTCCAAATGGGACAGGGTGTGGATGGATTCTAGAGCATTTCTTTCCCTGGGGTTTAGGTGCATCTCAAACCAGACTTTTTGAACCATGGGTGGATACTAACTGTAAGGAATTTGAAGCAGATAAATTTTTGTTTCCTTCATATAAAGCCCTGGGCTGGGCATAATTTCTGTTAGAAGGATCCTTCCTGGGCAATTACCCATCCATCCTCAGTAATGTATTTAGGGGTTGGCATTAAGGCTTTTCAATTATTCAAATTGCCATATTTTTCATCTCCTGGTGAAAGTTTTCTGGAAGCTCCTGTGGCAGCTGTTGTGTATGCTTGATAGCATAGTTAAAGCTCTTATTGCTGTCTGTGGTAGGCTCTTAGCCAAAAGCTGTAAATTTGGGCCTATCAAGATCATTATGGCGATTTAGAGGCTTTCTGGAGAGTTCAGAACTTCTATTGACAGGCTTAAATGAGAGGGAGTTTGTGGGGATTTAGAGAGTTTTTAGGTCTTGGTTTTTCTCTAGTTTCTGGTTATTGAGCATTCGTACCATGCACCCCTCCCCCATAGGTTCTCCATCCTTCTCCCTTCTGCTCTTGTGTCCTGAGGACCTGATCCTCAGACCACATTACCCAGTCTTCCTTGCTCTCTGGTTAGGTTTAGCCAATGGAGGCATTGACTGGAGATTAGAGAGTGCGAGCAGAGAGAGGTTAGGTTATTTCTTCCCCACTTCCTCCCAGCTTTGGTGCCATGGTTTTGAGACTACAGCTTCTATTGGGCAGCCTCATCCACGCTTCCACCGAAACACTGGTGTCATGGATTGAATTGTGTCTCCCAAAATTATATGTGTTGAGTTTGCTAAGCCATGATTCTCAGTGGTTTGGCAGTTAAGTAATGATGTAATTTGGCAGTTATGTAATGTCAGAGATGGATTACCCAATAAGCAAGGTAGGCACAGGCTTACTTGTGCTTACTTACTAATGTGTACTACACTGTTTCACCTGTTTTTGTGGTGAAACTCATGTGAAATTGTGTACCAAAGGTTAGTAAGTAAACACAATGAAGCCCATATGTACCTTGTTGTTGCTGTTGTTAGGTGTCGTCGAGTTGGTTCCAGCTCATATCCACCCTATGTACAACAGAACAAAACACTGCCCAGTTCTGTGCCATCCTCACAATCGTTATGCTTGAGCTGGTTGTTGCAGCCACTGTGTCAATCCATCTCGTTGAGGGTCTTCTTTTTCTCTGACCCTCTACTTTACCAAGCATGATGTCCTTCTCCAGGAACTGATCCCTCCTGATAACATGTCCAAAGTATGCTAGACAAAGTCTTGTCATCTTTTCTTCTAATGAGCATTCCGGTTGTACACCTTCACTTGCCTACCTCAGGGCTACATCAATTCTCCAGTCCCTGCAGCTACGTGAATCAGGAGAAATCTTGCAGTCTTGTCTGCTCGTCTTGGAATTCATTGACCTTCACAGCCTGTGAGTGGGAGTCCCTCTCTGACCTGCCAACCTTGGATTCATCAGCTTCTGTGGCTACGTGAACTGGGAGAGGCCTCTACCCTGATCTGTGGACTTGGGACGTTTTAGCCTCTACAATTGCGTGAGCTATTTCCTTGATATAAATCTCTCTATATATATATTTATACGCTTCACCGGTTTTGCTTCTCTAGAGAACCCAGCCTAAGACATTTGGTACCAAATTCTATCTCAGTCATCTAGTGCTGCTCCAACAGAAATACCACAAGTGGATGGATTTAGCAAAGAGAAGTTTATTCTCTTGCAGTCCAGTAGGCTACAAGTCCAAATTCAGGGCATCAGCTCCAGGGGAATGCTTTCTCCGTCGGCTCTGGAGGAAAGTCCATGTCATCAGTCTTCCTTTGGTCTGGGAGCTTCTCTGCGCAGGAACCTCAGGTCCAAAGGACGCGCTCTGCTCCTGGCACTGCTTTCTTGGTGGTTCGTTCTTCTGGCAGTCCCTGGTATATTCAATATTCTTCACCAACACCACAATTCTAACTCGTCAATTCTTCAATCTTCCTTATTCATTGTCCAGCTTTCGCATGCATATGAAACGACTGAGAACACCACGGCTTGGGTCAGGTGCACCTTAGTCTTCAAGGTAACATCTTTGCTTTTTAACTCTTTAAAGAGGTCTTTTGCAGCAGATTCGCCCAGTGCAGTGCGTCCTTTGATTTCTTGATTGCTCCTTCCATGGGTGTTGATTGTGGATCCAAGTAAAATGAAATCCTTGAAACTTCAATTTTTTCTCCATTTATCAGAATGTTGCTTATGGGTCCAGTTATGAGGATTTTTGTTTTCTTTATGTTGAGGTGTAATCCATACTGAAGGCTGTGGTCTTTGATCTTCATCAGTAAGTGCTTCAAGTCTTCTTCACTTTCAGTAAGCAAGGTTGTATCATCTGCATATTGCAGGTTGTTAATGATTTTCCTCCAGTCCTGATACCCTGTTCTTCTTTAGCTTCTCGGATTGTTTGCTCAGCATACAGATTGAATAAGTGTAGTGAAAGGATACAACCCTGATGGACACCTTTCCTGACTTTCAACCACACAGAATTCCTTTGCACTTCTATGGCCTTTCTACCCTGGGCAGAACAGCCTTTAATTCATTGTTAGTGAGGCAGAAGCTATGGCCTCTCTTGCTAGATAAGTGGTCCTCAAATTTTACTGTGCATTCGCATCAACTGGAAGGTTTGCTGGGCCCTCACCCCTCAGTTTCTGATTCAGTAGTTCTGGAGTGAGGCCGATAATTTGCATTTCCTACAGATGCCTGGTATTGCTGATGTTGCTGGTCCAGGGCCACTCTTTGAAAACCATTGCCTAGAGAATTGCATATTTGCACACTCACTCATGTCTTTTGCATCTGCCTGAGGGCAAGCCATGATGTAGGGGAAAGACAAAGGTGTAGGAATTATGGATTCTTATTTTAACTCTGCTATTAACTTGCTCTGCTGCTGCATTTCTGAAACTGTTTTTTGTTGTGAGTGAAAGAATATAGCTTGTTAGTTTAAGAAAGACAGGGAATCGGTTGGGAGGATGTAGGGTATCTCTGAATCCACTGAATTGCTGAACAGTTAAGCATAGGAAGGGCAGAGCAGCCCTAGGTGCCTTAGCTGCCAGAATTCAGGGGCCTGCAGTCCAGGGCGCTGCAGTCAAGCAATCCAGTTATTAACAATTCTAATCCAACCTATTCAAATTCTAAATGCTGATGAGAGATAATCTGATTGTCCGACAAGGAACAGGACCTGTCCTCCTCTCTATCCCCTTAGCCAATCAGCCACAACAGGTGTAGCAGAGAGGAGGCCAGAGAGGCTCAAGTAAACAAGCAGGGCTGCTCCCCTCCCCCTCGCATTCTGAACTGAGCAGCCGTGACCCCACAAGGTACCTACTAAGTTGACCTTGACCAAGATTCTTCCTTTTTTTGTGGCCTCAGTTTCCCCATCAATAAAATGAGGGGTTTGGGTTAGAATCTCATCACTAGATCAGTGTTTCTCAAAGTGGGCCTTCATCATAATTGCTTCAGGGCGTGGTCTCTGTGGTGTGCTGGTAAATATTTGAACAATTGGTACTTCTACCCTCTACTCTCTCCCTCCCCAAATAAAAGGCCCTAATTTGTAGTATTGGTTGAATTTCTGTGGTGTAAATAAATACTTCCTCTATGGCCAATTGCAAACTAACAATGTGAAATAATTGAACACACATAAGAGATGCACACAATCTACTCTAGTACATCACCCACCTACTGAGTCAGAACCTCTGAGGAGGGGCCTGAGAATCAACATTCCCCCAGGGTATTCTGGTGGATAATAAAATGTCAGAATCCAGAGAGCTCTGAGAGCCTTTATGGCCCTTAAGTTCCTCCACTTTAATTATATTACAGGTTTTCACACTGCGTCCGGGAGCTGGGGAAAATTTTCCCTTTTGAGAGAATTGCAGAGTAAGACCAGGAGAGATTGATTGTTTGTTGCCCAACTGAGTCAGTGGTGGGTGGGCTGCACCAGCTTGTCCCATGCTCTGTGGCCAGATCCACTTCTCCTAGTCCTTCTTGAGGGCCCTGTCCCTTCATCATCCCTGAGGCAGGGCAACATCTTGATGTGCAGGGCTCAGGGATACAGGAGGGGATGGCAGGATTGTGAGGTTGTAGCTGTGGTTACTGGGATCCATGCCCATCTATCGTCTCTCTGGGTGGGGCTGGTATTTTGGCTACTATCAGCATGAGCTTCTTCTGATCTGTTATCTCCGTCTTTGGAACTGAGAGCTCTCCTGGTCATCAGCTATTTTTGTGCAGGTCCCTTATCTTGATTACCTCTGTGCAGATGGAAGACAGAGTGGAGATATGCTAAAGCAGAGAGCACCATCACAAAGCCCACCAAAGACTCACCAAGAGGCAGCAGGGCTAATGCTAAAGCTGGGCAGATGGAGTTGAGCAAAGACAGTACAAGGTGCTGATAGGAATGTAAACTCTTTCTTTAGGGAACTTCCAAGAGAAACCATTTATACCCTGTCATGGATTGAACTTGTCCCCCAAAAATATGTGTATCAAATTGGCTCAGCCATGATTCCCAATACTGTGTCATGGTCCACCATTTTGTCATCTGATGTGATTTTCCTATGTGTTGTAAATCCTATCTCTATGATGTTGATGAGATGGGATTAGTGGCAGTTATGTTAATGCGGCAGGACTCAGTCTACAAGATTGGATTGTGTCTGGAGCCAATCTCTTTTGAAATTTAGAAGATAGAATCAAGTAGAGAGACTTGGGGACCTCATACCACCAAGCAAGCAGCACCAGGAGCACAGCCTGTCCTTTGTACCTGGGTTCCTGCACGAAAAAGCTCATAGACCAAGGGAAGATTGATGACAAGAACCTTCCTCCAGAGCCAACAGAGAGAGAAAGCCTTTCTCTGGAGCCGATGCCCTTAATTTGGACTTCTAGCCTACCAGACTGTGAGAGAATAAACTTATGTCTGTTGAAGCCAACCACTTGTGGTATTTCTGTTACAGCAGTACTAGATAACTAAGATACACCCTGAAGTTAGTTGGAAATTTCATTATGAACTGGAATAACCCCTGACTTTCTCTTATTTCTTATTAAGGAAATGGTTATCAAAGTGTGACCTCTGGACCAGTAGGGTCAGCATCACCTGGGAACTTTCTGGAAATGTAAATTCCTGGGCTCAGAATGTCTCCCCCTCTTAGAGCCATTGCCTGAACTGCCACCATTCCTGGGGTTTTAAGCACTTATCTCTAAAAGAACTTTTTTCTAATGCAGATGCCCCACCAAGGTGCCATGCTGAGCTGTTCTCTGATCACAGAGTGGATAGTCTTGTGACAGCAAAATCAATTGGGTAATTTGGGGGGGAGGACTGGGAGTAAGAGAAATCATGAGAGACAGTAGAGATCATTCTGGATATGGCAGGCCTCCTTGTACTTTCAGTTGGGGGCTGCTTGGATTGGGGCTCAGGCCAGTACACCTTCTGCTCCTGCTTAGAAATGTCTAGTTTAGCACATGCCTTAGTTATCTAGTGCTGCTATAACAGAAAGGGCAGACTGGCTAGAAATCTTTATATGGAATTTTCCCCAAGCCCCCTTTTGCACCACTTGGCTGTGGTAGTTTGGACCAGCTTCCCCTCCCTCCCTCTAACTCCCATGACCTTGAGTGCAAGTTCTCCAACAGACCTAGAGAGGCCAGCAGGTCGAGATGAGTTCTATGAGTCAGCCTGGGACAAGTCAGATGAACAGAAAGCATTTGAGGATAGCCATGCCTTCTGGGTAGGGGCTCCCACGCAGGGGGTTAGTGGAGAGAACCTGGGGCTGGTCTTTCCTTTGCTACTTGTCTTAGTTATCTAGTGCTGCTATAACAGAAATACCACAAGTGGATGACTTCAACAAAGAGAAATTTATTCTCTCACACTCTAGGAGGCTAGAATTCCAAATTCAGGGTGCCAGCTCCAGGGGAAGGCTTTTTCTCTTTGTCGGCTCTGGGGGAAGGTCCTTGCCATCAATCTTCCCCTGCTCTAGGAGCTTCTCAGTGCAGGGACCCCAGGTCCAAAGGATGTATACTCCTGGCTCTATTTTCTTAACGGTATGAAGTCCCCCTGTCTATGCTTGCTTCTCTCTTTTATAGCTCAAAAGAAATTGGTTTAAGACACAACCTAATCTTGTTGATTGAATCCTGCCTCATTAACATAATTGCCTGTAATCCGGTCTCATTAACATCATAGAGGCAGGATTTACAACACACAGGAAAATCACATCAGATGACAAAATGGTGCACAATGACACAATATTGGGAATCATGGCCTAGCCAGGTTGACACATATTTTGGGGGTACACAATTCAATCCATGACAGCACAGAACCTTCCATGCAATGGACAAGTTCACGGATTGCTACTGTTCTGATCTCTCCTTCTTCATGTCTGTTCTGTCAACTTCCCTGGCTCTGGACTTCACTGCTTGTCCTATGTTATGTCCCTGCTCCAGCCTCCCTCTCCCCACCATTCCACCTAGGTCTTACTATCTCTCTGCAGTATGGCTTCAACTCCCTCAAACAACACATGCTCTGTCTACCTATGGTACGCTCCTGTACCATGCCTTGTCTGTGGACCCTGTCCAGCCTCATCTAGGCTTGGAGGGCAGGACCCAAGCAATGGAGCCTGGGACCCCCCCATGGCCAGCCCCTGGGCAATGCTCAGATCCACTGAGGTGTTCCCCTTAAGGGGTTCCTAATCTCTTGAGAAGAGTGTACCTGAACCTTCTTTCAGTTACCATGTGGGGCATGTTGGGCAAATAGGATTTAAGCTGAGCCTGAAGGCTAAATGTTAACCTGATTGACTGGAGTGTGAACCTGAAGTCTACTCTCCTTTTAAGTTTGTACTTGTCCTTCTTGAAGTGACAAGTGAAGTTGATGGACCTGGGATTGGCCAGGAGAAGAGTGTGGAGTCAGCCAGCAACCTAGATGCTGCCCTGGGCAATTCCTGAGGCCCCTGCTTTGGTTTGTTGTTATTAGGTGCCATTAAGTCGGTTCCCTATGTACAACAGAATGACACACTGCCCGGTTCTGCGCTATCCTCACAATGTTATGCTTGAGCCTATTGTTTCAGCCACTGTGTCAATCCATCTCGTTGAGGGTCTTCCTCTTCTTTTGCTGACTCTCTACACTACCAAGCATGATGTCCTTCTCCAGGGACTGGTCCTTCCTGATAACATGTCCAAAGTATGTGAGACGAAGTCTTGATATCCTTGCTTCTAAGGAACATTCTGGCTGTATTTCTTCCAAGAAAGATTTGTTTGTTTCTGGTAGTCCATGGTATATTCAATATTCTTTGCCAACACCACAATTCAAATGCGTGGATTCTTCTTCAGTCTTCCTTATTCATTGTCCAGCTTTCATATGCATGTGAAGCAATTGAAAACATCATGGCTTGGGTCAGGAGCACCTTAGTCTTCAAGGTGACATCTTTGCTTTTTAACACTTTAAAAGAGATCTTTTGCAGCAGATTTGCCCAGTGCAATGAGTTGTTTGATTTCTTGACTGCTGCTTCCATGGGCGTTGATTGTGTATCCAAGTAAAATGAAATCCTTTACAATTTCAATATTTTCTCCATATATTATGATGTTGCATATTGGTTCAGTTGTGAGGATTTTCGTTTTCTTTATGTTGAGGTGTAATCCATACTGAAGGCTGTGGTCTTTTTGATCTTCATCAGTAAGTGCTTCAAGTCCTCTTCACTTTCAGCAAGCAAGGTTGTGACATCTGCATAAAACAGGTTGTTAATAAGGCTTCCTCCAATTCTGATGACCTGTTCTTCTTCATATGGTCCAGTTTCTTGGATTATTTGCTCAGCATACAGATTGAATAAGTATGATGAAAGGATACAATCCTGATGCACACCTTTCGTTGTTCTGTTCTAATGACTGCCTCTTGGTCTAACTACAGGTTCCTCATGAGCACAGTGAAGTGTTCTGGAATTCCCATTATTCATAGCGTTATTCATAATTTGTTATGATTCACACAGTTGAATGCCTTTACATAGTCAATAAAACACAGGTAAACATCTTTCTGCCTAGGATGGAGCCCTGGTGACATAGGGGTTAAGAACTCGCCTGCTAACCAAATGATTGGCAGTTAGAATCCACCAGCTGCTCCTTGGAAATGCTATGGGGCAGTTCTACTCTGTCCTATAGGGTCACTATGAGTCAGAATTGACTTGACGGCAATGGGTTTGGTTTTGGTTTTAATGCCTAGGATATTCATGTTTATGCGTTTCATTTTGTTTTTGATGATTTCCAATTTTCCTAGATTCATACTTTGTACATTCCATGTTCCTATTATTAATGGATGTTTGCTGCTGTTTCTTCTCATTTTGAGTCATGCCACATCAACAAATGAAGGTCTTGAAAGCTTGACTCCATCCACGTCATTAAGGTCAACTCTACTTTGAGAAGGCAGCTCTTCCCTGGTTATCTTTTGAGTACCTTCCAACCTGAGGGGTTCATCTTCCGGCACTATATCAATGTTCTGCTACTATTCATAAGGTTTTCACTGGTTAATTTTTTTTGAGAAGTAAACCGCCAGCTCCTTCTTCCTAGTCTATCTTAGTCTGGAAGCTCTGCTGAAACCCATCCACCATGGGTGACTCTGGTGGTGTTTGAATACCAGTGGCATAGCTTCCAGCATCACAGCAACACGCAAGCCCCTATATTAGGACAAATGGAGAGACGTGTAGGGGGGCTTTGGTTTAGGTAGAATAAACTATTTGTGGTTGTGTCCCTGAGTGTGTACATGTGTCTCTTTACCTATATGTCTCCCTGCACTTCTGTGAGGGTTCTTGTGCATATCTCAGTAGAGTCTCCCTTCAACTTATCAGCTGTGAGGCCATGGGCAAGTGAGTTAAAACATCAGAGCATCCATTTTCCTTGTCTGTATAATGTGAACAATAGAAACATCCACCAAAAAAAAAAAAAAAAATGGTTACTATGGTGACAAAATGAAACAATGCATATAAGGCCCAGTTTTGGTGTGCATGTGTTAAGCTATTATTGCTAAATGCCTTGTGTAAATTACTTAATTTCCCTGTGCCTCTGTTTCCTCACATGTAAAATGAGGCTAATACCAGAACCTCGTGTTGTTACGAGGATTAAAGAAGTTGATGCCTGTAAAGCGCTTTCTTGTTGTTATTGTTAGTTGCTGTGGAGTCGATTCCAACTCATGGCAACTGCATGTGTGCAGAGCAGAACTGCTCCATAGGGTTTGCAAGGCTGTGACCTTGAAATGGATCGCCAGGCCTGTCTTCTGAGGCACCTTTGGGTGGATTCAAACTGCCAACCTTTCTGCTAGTAGTTGAGCACTCAAGAGTTCGTGCCACCTAGGGACTCCTAAAGTACTCAGTACTGGGCCATAAATGTCAATCATTATAGTGCTTATTATCTTACAGTGTATGGATGCGTCTGGTTGAGACTCTCTGGGTTTGTGAATGTTCCTGTGCATGTCTCCCTACTCCTTTGTGTGTGTGTAGGTTTATACGGCCAGGCAGTCACCCTCTCTCAGGGTGGAGTTTGTTGTTGGCTCAAGCAGACACTCCCTGAGCCAGCTAGGGCCAGTGCTGGGGATGGAATTTCCATTAAGAATTAAGCAGGACTGCACTGGGAAGCCAGACAGACAGAGAGGAGGGGGCTGTGGGGAGGATGATCCAACTCTGACGTCCCTTGGGCGTCCTCAGTCCTGAACTGCCTGGGAGAAGGCCTCTGCCAGCTTTGCTTTAAGTCACAGGCCTTCCCGAGGCCATGGCCCAGAAGAATGGGCAGGAGGAGAGGAGCTGTTCTCAGGGGCCTTGGTAGGGAGCTTTGGAGGTGCTGCGACGACCAAGCTGACTGGAGGAATGCGGCGCCCCCCTGGAAATGGAGAGGCAGCCAGCAAAGCTCCAGGTGGCTGTGGCCTATGGGGTCGACAGGAGCCCAGGAGACTGGGCTGTGCTGTATGTATCTGTGTGTTGGGGAGTGGAGGGTGGGGGGCATTCATATTGACCTCCCCAAGGGAACATCTAGCAAACCAAGTCTGTTCCTACCTTGCCCTGAAACCCAGGCACAGAGTTTGGACCTGAAAATAAAAGATCTCTGAGGCTTTTTGCTAACATTTATCTTGTCTGTGATCTAAGCCTTGTTCTACTTCTAGTCTATTAAAAAAAAAAAAAAAGATCATCTTAGCTTTCCAGGCAGTTGTATATCTCTGACCTCATTTCATACTTTCAAAGACCTTGTGAGCCAGGCAGAGGTTATTATGAGTCCCATTGTACATATGTGAAAACTGAGGTTCAGGGAGGTTAAGCGACTTGTCCAAGGATACACAGCTAGGAAGGAGTAGAGGCAGGATGCAAAGCCAGGTCTCTTCTGATGACAAAGCCCTAACTGTTTTTATTATACCACCTGACCTTCCAAAACAGATTAAGAGAAGATTCCACAAACTCTGCCCATTTGAAGAAAGCTGCAGCCATTGGGTTAATGCCCAGACAGGTGGCTGACTGGAGGCCCCAAGCCCATCCCAGATCCTCAGACAACTCTAGCTGAGACAGGAACTGAAGCACCTCTCAAGGGACTGGACAGTAGAATCAGGCTGTTTGGATGGAGCCTGGGGTCAAGCTGGCTGGTCTAAGGGAAGAGACCTGGGCCACCCACAGGTCCAGGCACCCAGCGAGCTGAGGTGGGGTCTGAGTTAATGCCAGGGGCTGCTTTGTCCAGGGCCAGTGAGCAACAGACAGTTTCAGAAAAGGCCTGAAAAAGGGAACAGGGATTTTTAGCATCAAAGAAGAGAAGATCGAGGTGGGAGGTTGGAATGGTCACTATGATATGGAGATAGAACTGGTCTCCCTTCCCCTGAGTATATTTACCAGTCGCCCATTGAGTCGATTCTGACTTATGGCAGCCCCATGTGTGTCATAGTACAGCTAAGCTTCATAGGGTTTTCAATGGCTGATTTTTTGGAAGCAGATCGCCAAGACTTTCTCTGAGGCACGTCTGAGTGGCCTCGAACATCCAACCTTTCTGTTAGCAGCTGAGTGCTTAACTTATGCAGGGACTCTCCTGAACACATAGTGCAAGTAAATTGACTTAGTTTGCCTGAGAAGGATTGGGTGGCGAGGTGGGGAGGGTGGCGCTTTATGCTTTGGAACAAGGGCCAAGGGCGATGGAGAGAGGCTGCCTTTTTTCTTGGCGATCCCTAAGAATAGGTGGAGGCCTTCCAGGCCCACAGGATTCATGGCAGGGTGGAGGGAGTTGGATAGAATGACCTTGCAGCTTCCTTCCAGCTCAAGAATGCAACATTTCTGAGTTTTTGAGTTTGTGAATCAAGCTTCTTCTCTAGGCTTACACCATCTGACACAAAGAAATCCAGAGGTGGGAATTTGATGTGCCCCAAATTAGAAGTACTTTCTGCAACGTCCCCACCTCCTAATTTTTGGCAGGTCCATGATCTGGAGGATGACTTATGTGGGTGACTTAGTTTCCAAGGGAAGCACCTGTGGTGAGTAAACCAAATCGCATTCCAGGCACTTGGGGGCTGCTCAAAGTGAGGCGGCTCCCTTCGCAGAACATGTGAACTGACCCCAAATCCCTCCCGGTTTTGTTTCAGCGCCAAGGGAAACGATCGCCGCACATTCCCTTTCCCTCTCCAGATGTTGGCATGCGGGGCACATGTGGGCGCCCCGGCCAGGACGGCTCCGCGGCTCCAGGAGTTATTACCCCGGGGGTGAGCCAGGTCTCTAATTAGGCCTGACCGCGTCCCCATTCCTGCGCTCCCCACAGAGGCGAGAGCGATGTTTCCACTGCCAGGGGCACCAAAATAGCCAGCGAGGCCCAGCTGAAACTCAGCAGTGGTGCCTGACGCGGGACAGAGGCTTGGCTGAAAGCACACTGTTGTTGAAGGTCCTTCAGAGCTTGCAGCCGTCTGGGAGCAGCTGAGAGGGCGGGCCGGAGCGGGGAGCGGGGTGGGGGCGGGGGGCAGCGGGCGGCCCCCAGGCCTCCGCCAGAGCGGGGCCACTTTGCTCACGGCCTCTGGAGCTCCAGCTGCGCCCTGCGCCCTGCTTGCACGCACTCTCACTGGCTCTCACGGTCAGAGTAAGTAGACACGCTCTACTGGTTGGATTCGGAGGCCAATGCTGGATCCGCCAGCCTAGAGGGGGACAGAGCATGTTTGTGACTATTTAGATAATAGGTGTAAATGTGTCAGTGTGAGTGCTTGTGAGTGGGGGGGGGTGTGACAGTGGGAGGGAGTTGTCTGGGCAGGTATGTCAGCATGTGGAATTTTCTAGCATGTGTCTGAGGATGTGAGTGTGTGTAGGGACCTGTGCATAGGTGGGGAAGGTCAGTGGGGGTGGAGTAGGCCCACAGGTGGCATGTGTGTCTGTGTGGCATGTGCTGCCCCTGTGTGGAAGGTGTCTGGGTGTGCAGAGGTGCATTAGTGTCTGTGGTAGGAAGGCTTCCACGTGGGGTGAGTTAATGTGTGGCTGGATGGATGTGTGAGAGTGAGCCAGTGAAGGCAGAAGCTGGGGGATAAGGAGTGTTATCTGAACTCTGACCTTCTGGGGTGAACTGACGTGTCCCCAGCTGGGGTGTCTTCTCTGTGGGTCATGTGGCTTTGGTTTCTTTGAGCAGGGTGAGAACACAGAG